>NC_068374.1:1475334-1775334 GCF_023724105.1 Carassius gibelio | reverse complement strand
GTTATTTCATAAAATATTCTATTACAGCATTGATGCATTTAAAGATCAACTTTAAGTGCGTGACAGACGACTGAAAAGGCTGTTCTGCAGCACTGACACCCTGTCAGCTGTAACCCTGCACTGTGTGGAGTCTGATGTTAAACGTGTGTGTGTGTGCAGACCTTCGTCCAGGTAGGAGTCGGTCAGGCTTCCTCCCAGCTTCTTGATGACGTGGATGGCCTCCAGGTTTCCTGATCCCTTGAGTCTGAGCACGGCCTGCACGGCCAGCTTGGAGAAGTGATCCTTGTGGTGCGTCAGCAGCTTGGAGGAGAGTGTGGTGCGCGCGATGTTCATCAGATCCTGCTGGAACTTCAGCTCGTCGCTCCTGAGGACACACACACGCTTCAGACACATGGACACACACACACACACACACAGACAGTGCAGTTCCACTCGTTACCCATTATCCACCGCTGCCTCTCTGAGAGCGTCGCGGGCCGCCTGCGTGGCTTTCCTCCAGCCGGAGATGATGATCTGAGGATGGATCTTCTTGGCGATCAGCAGCTCAGCTTCCTGCAGCACAAGCGTCACACATTAGACACGGTTCAGACCTCCATCAGTCAGACACTGAGAGGAAGAGCTCGTACCCGCAGCAGCTCGGCCGCCAGCACCGTCACAGACGTGGTCCCGTCACCCACCTCGTCATCCTGCACCTTAGACATGTCTGCACACAACACAGTCACTACTGAGAAACCAGGCTCTTCTGCTCACTGAGGTTTCATAGAACTCTGACTCATTACTACAATCTCAAACGGAGGTTTCCTACATTACATTTACATTTATTCATTTAGCAGACGCTTTTATCCAAAGCGACTTACAGATGAAGACAGTGGAAGCAATCAAAAACAAGAAAAAGAGCAATGATATATAAGTGCTATAACAAGTCTCAGTTAGCTTAACACAGTACACCTAGCATGGGATTTTAAATAATATAATAAAAAGAAAACAGATCGAATAGAAAAAGAATAGAGCAAGCTACTGTTAGAGGTCTTACACACACACACAGAATTGCATAATAAATAAAAAGAAAATACAAAAAAAAAGTTAAGAAAGGTAGTTAGATTTTTTTTTTACAGAATTAGAACAGTGAGTGCTAAAGTTAGAGGTTAAAGTTTTCAAGTTTAAAGTTAAAAGTTTTCTGTGTGAATTTCTGTTAGACTGTCATTATTCTGTGATGTCCAGTGTTCAGTGTCACATGAGCTTAAGAAATCATTCTAATAAGATGATTTACTGCTCGAGAAACATTTGACACATTTGTGCTGGTTGATATTTCTGTGTAAACAGTGATAGGCTTCCCTTCAGAAGAAAGGACAGGTTCTACTCCTGAAGGAAGTATTACACCGCGGTGAGGAGCATCTGGACCTGAACTGACCCACGAGCACTTTAGCGGCGGGGTTGTCGACGCCGATGGCCTTCAGGATGGTGGCTCCGTCGTTGGTGACGGTCACAACACTGTCCCTGCCGCCGCTCAGCAGGATCTTGTCCTGTGAGGTCAGAGGTCAGGGTAAGTGTGAGGAGCATGAGTGTCTGTGTAAGCATGAGCAGTGCATGCGGGTCGTACCATGCCCTTGGGCCCCAGGGTGCTCTTGACAAGGTCCCCGATGGCAATGGCTCCGATGAAGGATGACTGCAGAGAGAAGGAGAGAGAGAAAGAGACTGTGAGTGAGGTTCAGAGTGATCAGGTGTGCGAGCGACCGTGAGTGGTGAAGAGTGATCAGGTGTGCGAGCAACCGTGAGTGGTGAAGAGTGATCAGGTGTGCGAGCGACCGTGAGTGGTGAAGTGTATGCTGTGCCGTGAGAGGTGAGGAGTGATCAGGTGTGTGAAGGACTGTGAGATTTGAAGAGTGATCAGCTGTGCAAGCGACCGTGAGTGGTGAAGAGTGATTAAGTGTGCGAATGACCGTGAGTGGTGAAGAGTGATTAAGTGTGCGAGCGACCGTGAGTGGTGAAGAGTGATCAGGTGTGCGAGCAACCGTGAGTGGTGAAGAGTGATCAGGTGTGCGAGCGACCGTGAGTGGTGAAGTGTATGTTGTGCCGTGAGAGGTGAGGAGTGATCAGGTGTGCGAACGACCATGAGAGGTGAAGAGTGATCAGGTGTGTGAAGGACTGTGAGATTTGAAGAGTGATCAGCTGTGCAAGCGACCGTGAGTGGTGAAGAGTGATTAAGTGTGCGAGCGACCGTGAGTGGTGAAGAGTGATTAAGTGTGCGAATGACCGTGAGAGGTGAAGAATGATCAGTTGTGCGAGCGACCGTGAGTGGTGAAGTGTATTCTGTGCCGTGAATGGTGAGGAGTGATCAGGTGTGTAAAGGACTGTGAGATTTGAAGAGTGATCAGGTGTGCGAGCCACTGAGTGGTGACGAGTGATCAGGTGTGTGAAGGAGTCCGAGATGTGAAGAGTGATCAGGTGTGGGAGCAAACGTGAGTGGTGAAGAGTGATCAGGTGTGCGAGCGACCGTGAGTGGTGAAGTGTATCCTGTGCCGTGAGAGGTGAGGAGTGATCAGGTGTGCGAACCACCGTGAGAGGTGAAGAGTGATCAGGTGTGTGAAGGACTGTGAGATTTGAAGAGTGATCAGCTGTGCAAGCGACCGTGAGTGGTGAAGAGTGATTAAGTGTGCGAGCGACCGTGAGAGGTGAAGAATGATCAGTTGTGCGAGCGACCGTGAGTGGTGATGTGTATGCTGTGCCGTGAATGGTGAGGAGTGATCAGGTGTGCGAACAACCGTGAGAGGTGAAGAGTGATCAGGTGTGTGAAGGACTGTGAGATTTGAAGAGTGATCAGCTGTGCAAGCGACCGTGAGTGGTGAAGAGTGATTAAGTGTGCGAGCGACCGTGAGTGGTGAAGAGTGATTAAGTGTGCGAATGACCGTGAGAGGTGAAGAATGATCAGTTGTGCGAGCGACCGTGAGTGGTGATGTGTATGCTGTGCCGTGAATGGTGAAGAGTGATCAGGTGTGTAAAGGACTGTGAGATTTGAAGAGTGATCAGGTGTGCGAGCCACTGAGTGGTGACGAGTGATCAGGTGTGTGAAGGAGTCTGAGATGTGAAGAGTGATCAGGTGTGGGAGCAACCGTGAGTGGTGAAGAGTGATCAGGTGTGCGAGCGACCGTGAGTGGTGAAGTGTATGCTGTGCCGTGAGAGGTGAGGAGTGATCAGGTGTGCGAACGACCGTGAGAGGTGAAGAGTGATCAGGTGTGTGAAGGACTGTGAGATTTGAAGAGTGATCAGCTGTGCAAGCGACCGTGAGTGGTGAAGAGTGATTAAGTGTGCGAGCGACCGTGAGTGGTGAAGAGTGATTAAGTGTGCGAATGACCGTGAGAGGTGAAGAATGATCAGTTGTGCGAGCGACCGTGAGTGGTGAAGAGTATGCTGTGCCGTGAATGGTGAGGAGTGATCAGGTGTGTAAAGGACTGTGAGATTTGAAGAGTGATCAGGTGTGCGAGCGACCGTGAGTGGTGAAGTGTATCCTGTGCCGTGAGAGGTGAGGAGTGATCAGGTGTGCGAACCACCGTGAGAGGTGAAGAGTGATCAGGTGTGTGAAGGACTGTGAGATTTGAAGAGTGATCAGCTGTGCAAGCGACCGTGAGTGGTGAAGAGTGATTAAGTGTGCGAGCGACCGTGAGAGGTGAAGAATGATCAGTTGTGCGAGCGACCGTGAGTGGTGATGTGTATGCTGTGCCGTGAATGGTGAGGAGTGATCAGGTGTGTAAAGGACTGTGAGATTTGAAGAGTGATCAGGTGTGCGAGCCACTGAGTGGTGACGAGTGATCAGGTGTGTGAAGGAGTCTGAGATGTGAAGAGTGATCAGGTGTGCGAGCGACCGTGAGTGGTGAAGAGTGATCAGGTGTGCGAGCAACCGTGAGTGGTGAAGAGTGATCAGGTGTGCGAGCGACCGTGAGTGGTGAAGTGTATGCTGTGCCGTGAGAGGTGAGGAGTGATCAGGTGTGTGAAGGACTGTGAGATTTGAAGAGTGATCAGCTGTGCAAGCGACCGTGAGTGGTGAAGAGTGATTAAGTGTGCGAATGACCGTGAGTGGTGAAGAGTGATTAAGTGTGCGAGCGACCGTGAGTGGTGAAGAGTGATCAGGTGTGCGAGCAACCGTGAGTGGTGAAGAGTGATCAGGTGTGCGAGCGACCGTGAGTGGTGAAGTGTATGTTGTGCCGTGAGAGGTGAGGAGTGATCAGGTGTGTGAAGGACTGTGAGATTTGAAGAGTGATCAGCTGTGCAAGCGACCGTGAGTGGTGAAGAGTGATTAAGTGTGCGAGCGACCGTGAGTGGTGAAGAGTGATTAAGTGTGCGAATGACCGTGAGAGGTGAAGAATGATCAGTTGTGCGAGCGACCGTGAGTGGTGAAGTGTATTCTGTGCCGTGAATGGTGAGGAGTGATCAGGTGTGTAAAGGACTGTGAGATTTGAAGAGTGATCAGGTGTGCGAGCCACTGAGTGGTGACGAGTGATCAGGTGTGTGAAGGAGTCCGAGATGTGAAGAGTGATCAGGTGTGGGAGCAAACGTGAGTGGTGAAGAGTGATCAGGTGTGCGAGCGACCGTGAGTGGTGAAGTGTATCCTGTGCCGTGAGAGGTGAGGAGTGATCAGGTGTGCGAACCACCGTGAGAGGTGAAGAGTGATCAGGTGTGTGAAGGACTGTGAGATTTGAAGAGTGATCAGCTGTGCAAGCGACCGTGAGTGGTGAAGAGTGATTAAGTGTGCGAGCGACCGTGAGAGGTGAAGAATGATCAGTTGTGTGAGCGACCGTGAGTGGTGATGTGTATGCTGTGCCGTGAATGGTGAGGAGTGATCAGGTGTGCGAACAACCGTGAGAGGTGAAGAGTGATCAGGTGTGTGAAGGACTGTGAGATTTGAAGAGTGATCAGCTGTGCAAGCGACCGTGAGTGGTGAAGAGTGATTAAGTGTGCGAGCGACCGTGAGTGGTGAAGAGTGATTAAGTGTGCGAATGACCGTGAGAGGTGAAGAATGATCAGTTGTGCGAGCGACCGTGAGTGGTGATGTGTATGCTGTGCCGTGAATGGTGAAGAGTGATCAGGTGTGTAAAGGACTGTGAGATTTGAAGAGTGATCAGGTGTGCGAGCCACTGAGTGGTGACGAGTGATCAGGTGTGTGAAGGAGTCTGAGATGTGAAGAGTGATCAGGTGTGGGAGCAACCGTGAGTGGTGAAGAGTGATCAGGTGTGCGAGCGACCGTGAGTGGTGAAGTGTATGCTGTGCCGTGAGAGGTGAGGAGTGATCAGGTGTGCGAACGACCGTGAGAGGTGAAGAGTGATCAGGTGTGTGAAGGACTGTGAGATTTGAAGAGTGATCAGCTGTGCAAGCGACCGTGAGTGGTGAAGAGTGATTAAGTGTGCGAATGACCGTGAGAGGTGAAGAATGATCAGTTGTGCGAGCGACCGTGAGTGGTGAAGTGTATGCTGTGCCGTGAATGGTGAGGAGTGATCAGGTGTGTAAAGGACTGTGAGATTTGAAGAGTGATCAGGTGTGCGAGCGACCGTGAGTGGTGAAGTGTATCCTGTGCCGTGAGAGGTGAGGAGTGATCAGGTGTGCGAACCACCGTGAGAGGTGAAGAGTGATCAGGTGTGTGAAGGACTGTGAGATTTGAAGAGTGATCAGCTGTGCAAGCGACCGTGAGTGGTGAAGAGTGATTAAGTGTGCGAGCGACCGTGAGAGGTGAAGAATGATCAGTTGTGCGAGCGACCGTGAGTGGTGATGTGTATGCTGTGCCGTGAATGGTGAGGAGTGATCAGGTGTGTAAAGGACTGTGAGATTTGAAGAGTGATCAGGTGTGCGAGCCACTGAGTGGTGACGAGTGATCAGGTGTGTGAAGGAGTCTGAGATGTGAAGAGTGATCAGGTGTGGGAGCAACCGTGAGTGGTGAAGAGTGATCAGGTGTGCGAGCGACCGTGAGTGGTGAAGTGTATGTTGTGCCGTGAGAGGTGAGGAGTGATCAGGTGTGCGAACGACCGTGAGAGGTGAAGAGTGATCAGGTGTGTGAAGGACTGTGAGATTTGAAGAGTGATCAGCTGTGCAAGCGACCGTGAGTGGTGAAGAGTGATTAAGTGTGCGAGCGACCGTGAGTGGTGAAGAGTGATTAAGTGTGCGAATGACCGTGAGAGGTGAAGAATGATCAGTTGTGCGAGCGACCGTGAGTGGTGATGTGTATGCTGTGCCGTGAATGGTGAAGAGTGATCAGGTGTGTAAAGGACTGTGAGATTTGAAGAGTGATCAGGTGTGCGAGCCACTGAGTGGTGACGAGTGATCAGGTGTGTGAAGGAGTCTGAGATGTGAAGAGTGATCAGGTGTGGGAGCAACCGTGAGTGGTGAAGAGTGATCAGGTGTGCGAGCGACCGTGAGTGGTGAAGTGTATGCTGTGCCGTGAGAGGTGAGGAGTGATCAGGTGTGCGAACGACCGTGAGAGGTGAAGAGTGATCAGGTGTGTGAAGGACTGTGAGATTTGAAGAGTGATCAGCTGTGCAAGCGACCGTGAGTGGTGAAGAGTGATTAAGTGTGCGAGCGACCGTGAGTGGTGAAGAGTGATTAAGTGTGCGAATGACCGTGAGAGGTGAAGAATGATCAGTTGTGCGAGCGACCGTGAGTGGTGATGTGTATGCTGTGCCGTGAATGGTGAGGAGTGATCAGGTGTGTAAAGGACTGTGAGATTTGAAGAGTGATCAGGTGTGCGAGCCACTGAGTGGTGACGAGTGATCAGGTGTGTGAAGGAGTCTGAGATGTGAAGAGTGATCAGGTGTGGGAGCAACCGTGAGTGGTGAAGAGTGATCAGGTGTGCGAGCGACCGTGAGTGGTGAAGTGTATGTTGTGCCGTGAGAGGTGAGGAGTGATCAGGTGTGCGAACGACCGTGAGAGGTGAAGAGTGATCAGGTGTGTGAAGGACTGTGAGATTTGAAGAGTGATCAGCTGTGCAAGCGACCGTGAGTGGTGAAGAGTGATTAAGTGTGCGAGCGACCGTGAGTGGTGAAGAGTGATTAAGTGTGCGAATGACCGTGAGAGGTGAAGAATGATCAGTTGTGCGAGCGACCGTGAGTGGTGATGTGTATGCTGTGCCGTGAATGGTGAAGAGTGATCAGGTGTGTAAAGGACTGTGAGATTTGAAGAGTGATCAGGTGTGCGAGCCACTGAGTGGTGACGAGTGATCAGGTGTGTGAAGGAGTCTGAGATGTGAAGAGTGATCAGGTGTGGGAGCAACCGTGAGTGGTGAAGAGTGATCAGGTGTGCGAGCGACCGTGAGTGGTGAAGTGTATGCTGTGCCGTGAGAGGTGAGGAGTGATCAGGTGTGCGAACGACCGTGAGAGGTGAAGAGTGATCAGGTGTGTGAAGGACTGTGAGATTTGAAGAGTGATCAGCTGTGCAAGCGACCGTGAGTGGTGAAGAGTGATTAAGTGTGCGAGCGACCGTGAGTGGTGAAGAGTGATTAAGTGTGCGAATGACCGTGAGAGGTGAAGAATGATCAGTTGTGCGAGCGACCGTGAGTGGTGATGTGTATGCTGTGCCGTGAATGGTGAGGAGTGATCAGGTGTGTAAAGGACTGTGAGATTTGAAGAGTGATCAGGTGTGCGAGCCACTGAGTGGTGACGAGTGATCAGGTGTGTGAAGGAGTCTGAGATGTGAAGAGTGATCAGGTGTGGGAGCAACCGTGAGTGGTGAAGAGTGATCAGGTGTGCGAGCGACCGTGAGTGGTGAAGTGTATGTTGTGCCGTGAGAGGTGAGGAGTGATCAGGTGTGCGAACGACCGTGAGAGGTGAAGAGTGATCAGGTGTGTGAAGGACTGTGAGATTTGAAGAGTGATCAGCTGTGCAAGCGACCGTGAGTGGTGAAGAGTGATTAAGTGTGCGAGCGACCGTGAGTGGTGAAGAGTGATTAAGTGTGCGAATGACCGTGAGAGGTGAAGAATGATCAGTTGTGCGAGCGACCGTGAGTGGTGATGTGTATGCTGTGCCGTGAATGGTGAAGAGTGATCAGGTGTGTAAAGGACTGTGAGATTTGAAGAGTGATCAGGTGTGCGAGCCACTGAGTGGTGACGAGTGATCAGGTGTGTGAAGGAGTCTGAGATGTGAAGAGTGATCAGGTGTGGGAGCAACCGTGAGTGGTGAAGAGTGATCAGGTGTGCGAGCGACCGTGAGTGGTGAAGTGTATGCTGTGCCGTGAGAGGTGAGGAGTGATCAGGTGTGCGAACGACCGTGAGAGGTGAAGAGTGATCAGGTGTGTGAAGGACTGTGAGATTTGAAGAGTGATCAGCTGTGCAAGCGACCGTGAGTGGTGAAGAGTGATTAAGTGTGCGAGCGACCGTGAGTGGTGAAGAGTGATTAAGTGTGCGAATGACCGTGAGAGGTGAAGAATGATCAGTTGTGCGAGCGACCGTGAGTGGTGATGTGTATGCTGTGCCGTGAATGGTGAGGAGTGATCAGGTGTGTAAAGGACTGTGAGATTTGAAGAGTGATCAGGTGTGCGAGCCACTGAGTGGTGACGAGTGATCAGGTGTGTGAAGGAGTCTGAGATGTGAAGAGTGATCAGGTGTGGGAGCAACCGTGAGTGGTGAAGAGTGATCAGGTGTGCGAGCGACCGTGAGTGGTGAAGTGTATGTTGTGCCGTGAGAGGTGAGGAGTGATCAGGTGTGCGAACGACCGTGAGAGGTGAAGAGTGATCAGGTGTGTGAAGGACTGTGAGATTTGAAGAGTGATCAGCTGTGCAAGCGACCGTGAGTGGTGAAGAGTGATTAAGTGTGCGAGCGACCGTGAGTGGTGAAGAGTGATTAAGTGTGCGAATGACCGTGAGAGGTGAAGAATGATCAGTTGTGCGAGCGACCGTGAGTGGTGATGTGTATGCTGTGCCGTGAATGGTGAAGAGTGATCAGGTGTGTAAAGGACTGTGAGATTTGAAGAGTGATCAGGTGTGCGAGCCACTGAGTGGTGACGAGTGATCAGGTGTGTGAAGGAGTCTGAGATGTGAAGAGTGATCAGGTGTGGGAGCAACCGTGAGTGGTGAAGAGTGATCAGGTGTGCGAGCGACCGTGAGTGGTGAAGTGTATGCTGTGCCGTGAGAGGTGAGGAGTGATCAGGTGTGCGAACGACCGTGAGAGGTGAAGAGTGATCAGGTGTGTGAAGGACTGTGAGATTTGAAGAGTGATCAGCTGTGCAAGCGACCGTGAGTGGTGAAGAGTGATTAAGTGTGCGAGCGACCGTGAGTGGTGAAGAGTGATTAAGTGTGCGAATGACCGTGAGAGGTGAAGAATGATCAGTTGTGCGAGCGACCGTGAGTGGTGATGTGTATGCTGTGCCGTGAATGGTGAGGAGTGATCAGGTGTGTAAAGGACTGTGAGATTTGAAGAGTGATCAGGTGTGCGAGCCACTGAGTGGTGACGAGTGATCAGGTGTGTGAAGGAGTCTGAGATGTGAAGAGTGATCAGGTGTGGGAGCAACCGTGAGTGGTGAAGAGTGATCAGGTGTGCGAGCGACCGTGAGTGGTGAAGTGTATGTTGTGCCGTGAGAGGTGAGGAGTGATCAGGTGTGCGAACGACCGTGAGAGGTGAAGAGTGATCAGGTGTGTGAAGGACTGTGAGATTTGAAGAGTGATCAGCTGTGCAAGCGACCGTGAGTGGTGAAGAGTGATTAAGTGTGCGAGCGACCGTGAGTGGTGAAGAGTGATTAAGTGTGCGAATGACCGTGAGAGGTGAAGAATGATCAGTTGTGCGAGCGACCGTGAGTGGTGATGTGTATGCTGTGCCGTGAATGGTGAAGAGTGATCAGGTGTGTAAAGGACTGTGAGATTTGAAGAGTGATCAGGTGTGCGAGCCACTGAGTGGTGACGAGTGATCAGGTGTGTGAAGGAGTCTGAGATGTGAAGAGTGATCAGGTGTGGGAGCAACCGTGAGTGGTGAAGAGTGATCAGGTGTGCGAGCGACCGTGAGTGGTGAAGTGTATGCTGTGCCGTGAGAGGTGAGGAGTGATCAGGTGTGCGAACGACCGTGAGAGGTGAAGAGTGATCAGGTGTGTGAAGGACTGTGAGATTTGAAGAGTGATCAGCTGTGCAAGCGACCGTGAGTGGTGAAGAGTGATTAAGTGTGCGAGCGACCGTGAGTGGTGAAGAGTGATTAAGTGTGCGAATGACCGTGAGAGGTGAAGAATGATCAGTTGTGCGAGCGACCGTGAGTGGTGATGTGTATGCTGTGCCGTGAATGGTGAGGAGTGATCAGGTGTGTAAAGGACTGTGAGATTTGAAGAGTGATCAGGTGTGCGAGCCACTGAGTGGTGACGAGTGATCAGGTGTGTGAAGGAGTCTGAGATGTGAAGAGTGATCAGGTGTGGGAGCAACCGTGAGTGGTGAAGAGTGATCAGGTGTGCGAGCGACCGTGAGTGGTGAAGTGTATGTTGTGCCGTGAGAGGTGAGGAGTGATCAGGTGTGCGAACGACCGTGAGAGGTGAAGAGTGATCAGGTGTGTGAAGGACTGTGAGATTTGAAGAGTGATCAGCTGTGCAAGCGACCGTGAGTGGTGAAGAGTGATTAAGTGTGCGAGCGACCGTGAGTGGTGAAGAGTGATTAAGTGTGCGAATGACCGTGAGAGGTGAAGAATGATCAGTTGTGCGAGCGACCGTGAGTGGTGATGTGTATGCTGTGCCGTGAATGGTGAAGAGTGATCAGGTGTGTAAAGGACTGTGAGATTTGAAGAGTGATCAGGTGTGCGAGCCACTGAGTGGTGACGAGTGATCAGGTGTGTGAAGGAGTCTGAGATGTGAAGAGTGATCAGGTGTGGGAGCAACCGTGAGTGGTGAAGAGTGATCAGGTGTGCGAGCGACCGTGAGTGGTGAAGTGTATGCTGTGCCGTGAGAGGTGAGGAGTGATCAGGTGTGCGAACGACCGTGAGAGGTGAAGAGTGATCAGGTGTGTGAAGGACTGTGAGATTTGAAGAGTGATCAGCTGTGCAAGCGACCGTGAGTGGTGAAGAGTGATTAAGTGTGCGAGCGACCGTGAGTGGTGAAGAGTGATTAAGTGTGCGAATGACCGTGAGAGGTGAAGAATGATCAGTTGTGCGAGCGACCGTGAGTGGTGAAGTGTATGCTGTGCCGTGAATGGTGAGGAGTGATCAGGTGTAAAGGTGAGATTTGAAGAGTGATCAGGTGTGCGAGCCACTGAGTGGTGACGAGTGATCAGGTGTGTGAAGGAGTCTGAGATGTGAAGAGTGATCAGGTGTGCGAATGACCGTGTGAGGTGAAGAGTGATCAGGTGTGCGAATGACCGTGTGAGGTGACGAATGATCAGGTGTGCGAGCGACCGTGAGTGGTGAAGAGTGATCAGGTGTGCGAGCGACTAAGAGATGTGAAGAGTGATCAGGTGTGCGAGCGACTGAGAGGTGAAGAGTGATTAAGTGTGCGAGCGACCGTGAGTGGTGAAGTGTATGCTGTGCCGTGAATGGTGAGGAGTGATCAGGTGTGTAAAGGACTGTGAGATTTGAAGAGTGATCAGGTGTGCGAGCCACTGAGTGGTGACGAGTGATCAGGTGTGTGAAGGAGTCTGAGATGTGAAGAGTGATCAGGTGTGGGAGCAACCGTGAGTGGTGAAGAGTGATCAGGTGTGCGAGTAACTGTGAGAGGTGAAGAGTGATCAGGTGTGCGAATGACCGTGAGAGGTGAAGAGTGATCAGGTGTGCGAGCGACCATGAGAGGTGAAGAGTGATCAGGTGTGCAAGCGACCATGAGAGGTGAAGTGTGTGCTGTGCCGTGAATGGTGAAGAGTGATCAGGTCTGTGAAGGACTGTGAGAGGTGAAGAGTGATCAGGTGTGCGAATGACGTGAGAGGTGACGATTGATCAGGTGTGCGAATGACGGTGAGAGGTGACGAGTGATCAGGTGTGCGAGCCACTAAGAGATGTGAAGAGTGATCAGGTGTGCGAATGAAGAGGTGAAGAATGAAGAGTGATTAAGTGTGCAAGTGACCATGAGAGGTGAAGAGTGATCAGGAGTGTGAGCGACCGTGAGTGGTGAAGAGTGATCAGGTGTGCGAGCGACTAAGAGATGTGAAGAGTGATCAGGTGTGAGAGCGAACAAGAGAGGTGAAGAGTGATCAGGTGTGCGAGCGACTGTGAGAGGTGAAGAGTGGTCAGGTGTGAGAGCGAACAAGAGAGGTGAAGAGTGATCAGGTGTGCGAGCGACTGTGAGAGGTGAAGAGTGGTCAGGTGTGCGAGCGACTGTGAGAGGTGAAGAGTGGTCAGGTGTGCGAGTGACCATGGGAGGTGAAGTGTGTGCTGTGCCATGAATGGTGAAAAGTGATCAGGTGTGTGAGCGACTGTGAGAGGTGAAGAGCGGTCAGGTGTGCGAGTGACCGTGAGAGGTGAAGAGTGATCAGGTGTGAGTGATTGCTCGTTCCACTCACCAAACGCGCTGTCTCTGCCTTCTCCTCATCTGCTCCCGCTCTGAAGATGTTCATGGGGGTCATCGATAGAGACGCCTGCGTGTCAAACACAAACACATTCATCAGTTCATAATGATGACCTCTTCTATTCAACAGGAGGTCTGTCCCTCAAAAACACGACAGCACATCAATAATTAAAATAATACAGATCTCTGGACACTGTATTAGGATATCAATGCCATGCAAATTTTTTTTTGGCCTTTATTAGGACGTGACATGGGTAGGATCAGGAAGCTCCAACAAGGGACAATATTGCTATCATTTGAATAATTATTTACACAAAACTAAATTTTACTTTTAAACACTGCACTATCATCTGCGTAATTCTCCGTGTAATAATAATAATAGTATCGCGATGATTGAAGGTGGAATTATAAAGAGTATGCAAATGAGGGGCGGTGACTCCGCCCTCCTCAGAAAACACTAGAAACTTCCTCACGAGCCGCTACAGATGCTGCGTCACATATTCACACACAAATTCATCAATAAACCCGTTTATCTGCGGACACAGCAACGCAAAAACACACACAGTAACACAGCACACATCATAAATATGTATATATAATCATATCTCTATCTGACGCATCCGCTGAAGCGGCAGACGCTCGCAGCACGCAGCGCCTCGTCCCGCCCGAGTACAGCGCGAACATCGCGGCAGAACCACACAGATACACGCGCCGCTCGCTAATTTCAGTCTCATTAAACTGTGTTTCCAACACTTGAGCGCTCACCATGATGACCGTAGATGTGCTGAAGAGATGTGCACGCTGCCGGAAGAGGAAGTGCGCGCCTGAGCCACCGCTTCCTGCGCGAGCACGCGTCGACTTAAGAGTCCCGCGGCGCGCCTGCGCGGCTCCTGATAAAAACACACTTCACTTTAAAGTAATACATTAATATTTTCACTCTGCTATTAATAACAGAATAAGCACACTCTCGTGGTATTACTTTGCTAAATCGCGGAACTTTCCACAAAAGCAGCACACTTTGGCGTCCCGTGACTCTTATCTGCGCTTTAGACGCACAATCCGTCTTCTAGTTCAGTAAGATAGATGATTGCACTTCTTAAGTGTACCCAAATATTTATATATATATATATATATATATATATATATATATATATATATATATATATATATATATATATATATAATTGTATATATATGGTTGTGTATATATATATATATATGTGTGTGTGTGTGTGTGTGTATATATATATATATATATATATATATATATATATATATATATATATATATATATATATATAATTGTATATATATATATATATATATATATATATATAATTGTATATATATATATATATATATATATATATATATATATATGTATATATAATTGTATATGTATATATATATGTGTATATGTATATATATATATATATATATACATATATATATATATATATATATGTATATATATATATATATATATATATATATATATATATATATATATATATATATATATATATATATTATAACGTTATATATATGATATTTTATTTGGAAATTTATGCAGTGAATCTTGTTAATAAAACAAGTAAATAAATAATAATAAAATACAAACCAGTGTCACAGTTGTTATAGGTTACGTGTAAGAGATGGACATATGTCCCCATTACAAAACTAACCTTGTTCTTCATGAGCATCCATGTGCCAGGTGAACCTTTAGCTGTCATCTCACAGATATACGCAGATATTAACAGCATCATTCATACATCAAAGAGTATGAATAACAGACCCTTAAGCCAACATTTGAAGGAAAATCATGAACATTTTCACATTTGTTTAAGCTGGAAATGTGCATCACTCAACCCACAGGGACTGGTTGAATCAAAGACGTAGATTTGTCTGTTTTTTTCCTTCATTATCTGGAACATTCTGTCACTTGCTATAAAGAATAACGTATTCCCCATAGACAATAACAACACGACAAAAGAGCATTTAAAAGTCACTAGGAAGTGAATCTGATTACAGTACAGCCAGCAGAAAACAGGAAACATCTTTCTTGTGTAAATCATTGTTTGCTCAGGTTAGTTAACTCATTTTAATATTTTTTTTATCTGTGCACTGATGTTCAGCTGTTCTTTTTAATAGTCAGCTTATTTCAGGTTATCGTCATGAAAGCTCTGTAAACATGAAGATATCTCTTTCATTTCATCACACTGAATGCTCACTGACGCAGTCGTCATGTTTTCAGACCATGTCATTTATTTCCAGGACACACAAAGTCCTGATATCAAAGCAGGAGAGGTGTTTTCTCTGCGCTGTCAGGACTGACCAATCACAGCGGAGTATGATTTTTGATGTAACACTATTAACTCACTGTATTTACATACTGATCATTTATGCATGATTAGTATCTGTATACTATTGAAAATCCCAACAAATCTTAGTTTTTTTTATTATTATTATGACAGATGAGTAAACCATTACGGCTATAAGTGAACAAAACCAGAGTTCGGTTATGCTTCAAGTCTGATCTTTATTGAATTAAACCCACTAACCACATAAATCACCCACAAGATCAGTGTTTTATACATGTTCATAAGTGACAAAGCAAGATAAACACAGATATGATAACCAAACACAGATAAGGCAACAAGATGAATAAGGCTTCAGGTAAACGATTGTCACGTTTGTAGTGTGCGAAACGACCCGAGACGGCCCTCTCATCTTCATCTTCTGCTACATTACACATGGTTCATATAAAGCTTCTCTATGAGAACAACACGAGTACTGTGCTGCTCACTTCATTACTGTAAGACATACAGCTGGAGTATAGTGCAAACATTTCTCTTCAAATAAAGAGGAGTTTGGTCCCCAAGTGATCAAAAAAGACTTGTTTCAGTCAAAACTCAAGCTGCGGCATTAAACCAAAAAACCCCCAAACAAACCCAGCGAGTAAATGATAAAGCTGTAGGGCTAAGATAAGAGAGGCGAGGAGCAGGATCTTCAGGAGCCTGGAGACGATCTCAAGTGCTGTAGCGGTCCTGCAGGAGCACACACAGAGATCAGAGTAAACCCCAGCGGGTCAGATGAGAGTTAGGTAGTGTTAGTGGACTCACTGACCTGTATGGAGGACACCACTCCGCTGGCCATCACCGACAGCTTCCCGGCCACCGAGCGGACGCCGCTCTTGAACTGCACCATGTCTGGCACGGCCGGCAGAACCTTGCTCATGTAGGAGCCCGAGGACACCGCTGAGACACACACACACACACACAGGAAACATCAGACAGAACAATGATCTCCAGACAGACCAGCAGACCAGTAAACACACACCTGCTGACTTCTTCTGCTCGTCGAACAGATCGGCTGAGCTGATCGCTGAACTGCCCGAGAAGTTCTCCAGCCGCGCTCGCACCTCATACTGCAAACAGAAGAACAGTTATCTACACACAGCTGGTGTTTCTCAGCGGCGTGCGGCTGGTGCGCTCACCTCTGCGTTGTCCTGCTTCCCAAAGAACATGTCTGAGGAGATGGCTTTGGCATTGGCAAACTTCCTCTGAGCATCATCAGAGACGGGCTGTGGCTCCTTCCTCCTCGCTGTCACCCTGAGAGCACACAAACACAGAGTTATGATGACAACACATGTCCGGTTTATGCCAGTATAAGACAGACCTCTGACCTCTCGTCTGCGTCCATGTAGTCTGTCTGCTTCGTGGCTCCCTTCCACTGAGAGAAGAACAGATCAGAGGATCCTGCACCTTCATCCAGGAGCCTGTGAGAAGAGTCAGGACACATTCATAAACACGGAGCCGGAGACACTAACAGCTCAGAGCCTCAGGAACGAAGTTTCACCTGGAGGAGAAGCGCCTGTCGTCCTGCTCCTCGTCCTCCTCATACACTCTCCTGCTGGAGGAGCTCGGAGCTGGAGACTCCTGCTGGATGATCTGCATGTCCTCCATCACTGAGTGAGACAGACCGCTGGAAAACACAGCAAGAGGTGGCTGCCTTAGCTCCGCCCACATTCACACCTCACTGGTCAAAGTCAGACTCCACCCACACTCACATCTCACTGTTCAAAATCAGACCCCACCCACACTCACTGGTCAAAGTCAGACTCCGCCCACACTCACATCTCACTGTTCAAAATCAGACCCCACCCACACTCACACCTCACTGGTCAAAGTCAGACTCCGCCCACACTCACTGGTCAAAGTCAGACTCCGCCCACACTCACACCTCACTGGCCAAAATCTGACTCTGCCCAGATTTACAACTTACAAAAATAACTTATCACTCAGCAAAAAGGACCAAAATCAATTTGTCCAAGATTTAACAATAGTTTCAAAAGACAACTGGATTAGGAAACAAGCTGGAGAAGAGGAGAAAAGGTGAAGGAGTGTAATGTTAGTGTTCAGGGGTGTCATGTTAGTGTTCAGGAGTGTGATGTTAATGTTCAGGAGTGTCATGTTAGTGTTCAGGAGTGTCATGTTAGTGTTCAGGAGTGTCATGTTAGTGTTCAGGAGTGTCATGTTTGTGTTCAGGAGTGTCATGTTAGTGTTCAGGAGTGTCATGTTAGTGTTCAGGAGTGTCATGTTTGTGTTCAGGAGTGTCATGTTAGTGTTCAGGAGTGTCATGTTAGTGTTCAGGAGTGTGATGTTAATGTTCAGGAGTGTGATGTTAATGTTCAGGAGTGTGATGTTAGTGTTCAGGAGTGTCATGATAGTGTTCAGGAGTGTCATGATAGTGTTCAGGAGTGTCATGTTAGTGTTCAGGAGTGTCATGTTAGTGTTCAGGAGTGTCATGTTTGTGTTCAGGAGTGTCATGTTTGTGTTCAGGAGTGTGATGTTAGTGTTCAGGAGTGTGATGTTAGTGTTCAGGAGTGTCATGATAGTGTTCAGGAGTGTCATGATAGTGTTCAGGAGTGTCATGTTAGTGTTCAGGAGTGTCATGTTTGTGTTCAAGAGTGTCATGTTAGTGTTCAGGAGTGTGATGTTTGTGTTCAGGAGTGTCATGTTTGTGTTCAGGAGTGTCATGTTAGTGTTCAGGAGTGTGATGTTAGTGTTCAGGAGTGTCATGTTAGTGTTCAGGAGTGTCATGTTAGTGTTCAGTAGTGTCATGTTAGTGTTCAGTAGTGTCATGTTAGTGTTCAGGAGTGTGATGTTAGTGTTCAGGAGTGTGATGTTAGTGTTCAGGAGTGTCATGTTAGTGTTCAGTAGTGTCATGTTAGTGGTTCAGGAGTGTGATGTTAGTGTTCAGGAGTGTCATGTTAGTGTCCAGGAGTGTCATGTTAGTGTTCAGGAGTGTGATGGAGCAGCGCTGACCTGCGTCCGCCGAAGCCCATGCCGAGCCGCTCCGCCTGCTCCTGCTTCTTACTGTCCAGACGGCTCAGCTTGACCTCGTCACTCCTCCGCTGCACCTCCAGACTCTCATAGGCACGGCTCAGAGACAGAACTCTACACACACACAGTGAGCGCAGGATGAGCAGACGCTCATGTGTTCTGGCTGAGAGTCTGATGTTCTCTCACTCACTCGGGCTCAGTGCTGCTGCTCTTCTGTGGGCTCCTCTCCTCCTGCTGTCTGTCTACGGCCTGAGCTCTCTTCTGCTGCGCACTGAAGCTCTGACTGCTGACCTTCTGAGCACCCAGACCCGCCTTCCTGCTGCCCGCCTGATTCACACACACACACACAACAAACAGCTCAACACTACAGGACCTTTAACATTCATTAATCTATAATCAGAGAAGACCAGACTTTCAACATGTGTATGACTGCATTTAAATGTATTTGTGAATAATACATGAACAGACCGGTTTCTTTCCTGTGGTGTGCTTCTTCTTGATCAGAGAGGACAGATCTGCGAGAGGAGAATCAGAGGTTCAGGATACAGTGAGTTATGATCTGAGCTGTGCGTGTCAGATGAGCTTTACCTGCAGCAGATGAAGGAGACACACTGAGCTGCTCCACACTGGGACCCACCTCACTCTCACCTGCGCTCAAGAGACACAAACAGCGTCCAGAAACATCAGACATCACTATATGTGAGCACACTGTGTTCCCTCGTTACTGTACCGTTGTTGTTTTTATCCTGAACTTCTTCCTGTGGTGGGCTGGTGTTCATCTGGACACTGAATCCTTCCCTAAGAGGGGTCTGGAAAACACAACGAAAGCAGACAGGTTCAAAGGCATACATATGATGAATTTTCCATGAATACTTATTACGTAAATTATTAGTGTTCCTGTAGCTCAAGTGGTAGAGCATTGCGTTAGCAAGCACAAGGTAGGGGGTTCGAATCCCAGGGAACACACGTTAGGAGATAAAATGTTAGTCTGAATGCAATGTAAGCCGCTTTGGATAAATGTGTCTGCTAAATGCATAAAAATAAATCATGTAACTAAAATGAAGTTTCATGAAGTCACCTGGGTGTGCTGGGTGAAGAAGTCCTGGTGTTTGTCGAGGGGTAATGTGGGTGACAGAGGAGCCTGACTGTCCAGCCATAACTGAACACACAGACAACAACATGAGCACGATCATGAGCGCTACGAGCTTTGGGTTTGTGTCTTTGAGTGTGTGTGTGAGTGTGTGACCTCGGTGCCGTGCTGTCTGGTGGCCTGCGTGGCCAGACTCTTGATCCTCTCTCGGTACAGTGCTGCTGCTCGGCTGTTGTATTTGGCATTGGCTGCATTGGTGATACAGCCGTGCTGACTGAAGAAGGCGCTCTGTAGGGAACACACTCACATTAATGCTCCTCACAAACACAGTGTGAGCACACAGGATGCTGATTAGCACTGGTTTGTGACACTCACCGCGCTGGCATTGCCGCCCACCTGCATACAGCGCAGCTGATACCAGGACCAGTTCGAGTCCAGCTCAGTGGACCTGCAACAGAGGCAAGAACAACTCATCGAGAGTTACAGAAGAAACACAACAGCCTCGTGAAAAAGTAAGTGAACCCCACGACCACATGTAGCAGCGTCGCTGCTGGAGCTTTACTGTGACAGTCGTGATGGGCAATGGCGACAGAACTGAACACATCTAAATGACAGATTGAATTTAAATACTTTTATTCAATAAAATGATCTACAGAAATTCACTTGTGTCCTGTGCACCCCTACAGTTAGTAAGTGTTACTGTCTCCTTTGGGAGAACTTCTTGCAGATTTTTCTAATAATAGTCTATCAGAAGTTCTCGCCTGTTCCTCCATGAAGAATTTATTTGCATTTTTTACCTGAAGGAGTGTGAGAGAGTAAACTTTACCAGATGAACGAGTGTGAGAGTGTAAAGTTTACCTGATGAAGGACAGTGTAATAGTGTAAAGTGTGAGAGTGTAAAGTTTACCTGATGAAGAAGTTTGAGAGAGTAAACTTTACCTGATGAAGGATTGTGAGAGTGTAAAGTTTACCTGATAAAGGACAGTGTAATGGTGTAAAGTGTGAGAGTGTAAAGTTTACCTGATGAAGGAGTGTGCGAGTGTAAAGTTTACCTGATGAAGGAGTGTGAGAGTGTAAAGTTTACCTGATGAAGAAGTGTGAGAGAGTAAACTTTACCTGATGAAGGATTGTGAGAGTGTAAAGTTTACCTGATAAAGGACAGTGTAATGGTGTAAAGTGTGAGAGTGTAAAGTTTACCTGATGAAGGAGTGTGCGAGTGTAAAGTTTACCTGATTAAGGAGTGTGCGAGTGTAAAGTTTACCTGATGAAGAAGTGTGAGAGAGTAAACTTTACCTGATGAAGGAGTGTGAGAGTGTAAAGTTTACCTGATGAAGGAGTGTAAAGTTTACCTGATGAAGGAGTGTAAAGTTTACCTGATGAAGGAGTGTGAGAGTGTAAAGTTTACCTGATGAAGGAGTGTGAGAGTGTAAAGTTTACCTGATCGATTGTGAGAGTGTAAAGTTTATCTGATGGATTGTGAGAGTGTAAAGTTTACCTGATGAAGGACAGTGTAATGGTGTAAAGTTTACCCGATGAAGGGTTGTGAGAGTGTAAAGTTTACCTGATGAAGTGTGAGAGTGTAAAGTTTACCTGATGAAGGAGTGTGAGAGTGTAAAGTTTACCTGATCGATTGTGAGAGTGTAAAGTTTACCTGATGAAGTATGAGAGTGTAATGTTTACCTGATGAAGGACAGTTTAATGGTGTAAAGTGTGAGAGTGTAAAGTTTACCTGATGAACGAGTGTGAGTGTAAAGTTTACCTGATGAAGTGTGAGAGTGTAAAGTTTACCTGATGAAGTGTGAGAGTGTAAAGTTTACCTGATGAAGTGTGAGAGTGTAAAGTTTACCTGATGGAGGAGTGTGAGTGTACAGTTTACCTAACGAAGGACAGATGAACTCCTAGTGAGCGGTGTGTCCCTGAGCAGTCAATGCAGAGAAAGACACCATATGTGATGCTTGCCCAGCTGGGGTTCTTCACAGAGCAGTCAAAACACACCTGACAACACACATCATAGCTAATTAATACAACCAATCCCAATACACACCTGCACCATACTGTTTACTGCAGAATTCAGAGTCAGTCTGCTTTTAAATGATCATATAATCAGATTTACAGACTGAAGTCTCAAATTGTTAACACACAATCTAGCATTGTTTCTAACATCTATACAATATATTGTTCCACTTATTTTTATATGTTTTGCTTTGTTCCGTAGAATTTCAACACAAGATTTATTTTATGAAAAACGTTTAGAAATGTTTAGAAAGGGCAGTGTGAATCAGGACATTTGTTTTCGCGAATAGAACTGGTTTAATAATAAGCAGGACGAAGCATTGGTGTGCTTCAGCTGCCATATGTTTGATATAAACCTGTGTGACGTGTCACCCCTCTTCCTGTTTCCCCGCTCGGCCGAGAGCAGCGCGAGGCTCGGTGTGTGGAGCTCACACTCACCTTGTTCGTGGGCACGGAGCGCAGGCGCTTGAGCACGGCGGTGATGTCGTGTTTACTGGGGTCCGTCATGCTTACAGCTGCGGGAAACCGTGAGCCCTGGAGAGTCTGCACACGCTCCCAAAACAACAGCGCACTTCCGCCTGCCTAGACGTCACGGGTACGGCGCGCGCTGATTGGCGGACAACACGCGGACGCTGCACCGACACAAACAGCAGCTCAAGTCATAACAGATGCGTCCCAGAGAGAGAGAGACGACACACCGAATCAGGTCACGTGTCTATTCTAATGTTTCAAACTACTTCTGAGAAAACAAGTTGTCAACATTAGGGGTGAAATAATAAAATAATGTTCTCCATATTTGTGTTACGATACATTTATATTTAATAAAATGTAATTGTTTTATTTCATTTTAAATAAGTTATTTAAAAATCATTTTATTATTGTGATTTTTTTTTTTACTTTTATGTAAAGCACTTTGAATTACCATTGTTTATGAAAATTGCTCTACAAATAAACTGCCTTGACTAAAAGTATACATTGCATTGCAACATCAGCTATAGCCCATTCATCATTTAATTATTTTTATTTGTGTGTGTGTGTGTGTGTGTGTGTGAGTGTGTGTATATATACACAGACTTATGTGCCTCTAGAAGCTTGTGTTCTGCAAGTGAACGTCGCTTGATTGTTCATCCCAAAGAAGCACAAAGTCACTTTTACGGACTTTTAAATTAAATGTTCCCTTCTGGTGGAATGACCTCCACAACTCAATCCGAGCAGCTGAGTCCTTAGCCATCTTCAAGAATCGACTTAAAACACATCTCTTCCATCTTTATTTGATCCTCTAACTTTAACACTCACTATTATAATTCTATTGTTAAAAAATCTAACTACCTTTCTAATCTTTTTGTATTCTATTTTCATTTAATTTATTATGCAATTGTGTGTATGTATGTGTGTGTATATATATATATATATATATATATATATATATATATATATATATATATATATGTAAAGACCTCTAACTAGCTTTCTCTATTCTTTTATTTTTTATTCTCTGTTTTCTTTTTATTTATTATATTATTTAAAATCCCATGCTAGGTGTACTGTGTTAACCTAACTGAGTCTTGTTATAGCCCTTATATATCATTGCTCTTTTTGTTGTTTTTGATTGCTTCCACTGTCCTCATCTGTAAGTCACTTTGGATAAAAGCATCTGCTAAATGAATAAATGTAAATGTAATGTAATAAATCAATACTTTCTCTTTATTTAATGTTGGAAATAAAGAAAAAAAAAGTATGTTTATGCATACATGTATATCAATTAGGAAAATAATAATTCAGCAAATAGGATTGAATTCTTTTATTGTCAGCTTGAATAAACACCAATGAACTGTGTAACTGCACAACATTCAGCTCCTTCAATCCATTTCAGTACTGCACAAATATGAAACACACACACACACACACACACAGACGTGCATCTGTCACTGTATGGCACCACAACACAGCACCACCTGAAAGAAACGAGACTATTCACACATATGATCTTTCATCAGCTGTAACACAGTGAACACAGAGTGGATGCTCAGGGCTTCATCACACACACTCACACACACACAGTAATATATAGATATATGAGGCGCTCTACAGCACGTCCAGACCCAGACCCAGATCTGACCCGACATCCCACAGACACTGGGGTCAGATCATGTCCATCCACATCCCTTGTGTTCCTCAAAGCAAACTGTCTTTAAAGTGGCACAGGACTGCTTGTCCTGGAGAGTGATGAGTGTTGATCAGCTCGAGCGCTCGGCCTGTTTCCCATCATGCCCTTCAGCGCCGTCACTGCAGGTGCTCCACGTAGTTGGCGGGGTAGAGTCCGACGGTGCCGTCGCTCAGACGCCCCTGACACCAGCCCTGCTCGTCCTCCTCTCTGATCTCCATCAGCTGATCTCCTGCACACACACACACAGTCATCGTCACACACAGAGGGGCTGATCACGTCACTTCCTGTGAGCCGTACCTGCTCTGAAGCTCAGCTCGTCCCGATCGTGGCCCTCGTAGTCGTATAGGGCTCGCACACACGCCTCACCCGCTGAACACGGCTCGTCCTCAAACGGATTGCTGTTAGCATAAGTGTTAGCGAAGGGATTCCCTGCCTCCTTGTCAGAGCCGTCAGCCGCCGTCTTCTCCACAGTACCAGCGCTGAGAGCACAGGAAACACCACACGCTTCACTGAGAGCACAGGAAACACCACACAAGCCCAGAAGAACTACATGTGCACTCAATATCAGCTGATATGTGACCGTGCAGAATCACAGACAGAGAGAAAGACGAGGCTGGGAGGTCACTAACGTTTGTGCTATCACTTCCTCTGGTTTGACAGGGACCAGGCTGCTCTCGGGCCGCTCCATCATCACCGCCGCCTCCTCTTCATCCTCCCCATCCTCCTCTTCATCAAACGGGTTTAAGCTGCTGACCACAGGCACGCTACAGTGTTACATCACACACAGGGCTCAGCCAATCACATGGCTCCATTCACTTCAGCTATCACCATAGACTGTATTATTATAGGACAATCAGAAATAACTACAAAATTGGTTAAAAAAAAATCTAAATTTGATTATTATTTAAATATGATGAATGAAAATTTGAACGATCCGACTAATTTCTGGAAGCTGACTTGGTGGTAAATTGGTGGTAAAGTCTGCCGGACTGTTTAAAAATAAATGAGAGTGTAATACGGGACAGAGAAAATATTGTAGAAGCTTTTAACAACCTTTTTTATCACTGCTGACTTAATTACAGACTTCAGTCATTTAAAGGAACATAATGTAGAAGGCAATGTGGCAAACGCTTCGTGTTGTTCTCAGCTGTTCACTTTTACTCCCATCTTAGCTACACAAGTTTATAAAGCCTTATCTAACTTGGATTGTAAAAAATCAGCGGGATCTGATCAAATAGAGCCATACTTTTTAAAAATCGCTGCAGATCTTCTAACAGAGCGCATCACTTCAATTTTTATTTAAGTTTAAAATCAAATGTTATTCCTTGTGCATGGAAATCATCTGATTCTACCTTTGTTAAGAGGTGATGATCCATCTGAGATGAATAATTACCGTCCGATTTCAAGGTTGTCAGAGATGGCAAAAGTATTTGAATCTTTTATAAATGATCAAGTAAAACAGTTTATGACTGAAAATAACATCTGAAATGAATTTCAATCAGGCTTTAGATCAGGTCACAGTACTATAACAGCAGCCATGCTTTATTAAATGTTTGGATAGTAAACAGCACTGTAGATCTCTCCAAAGCATTTGATTCTGTGGATCATAAACTACTGTTGTGTGGGTTTGAGTGAAACAGCTCAAACTGGTTTAATAATTACTTATGTGAAAGAACTCAATGTTTCTCAGTTGAAGATGTTATATCTGCAGAACAAACAATAAAAAAAATCGTACATGGTCAGCCATGCACCGCAAAGCCGCAGGACAGTTGTGGAGCAGCTGCACGGTGACACGCCGTCACTTGTGCAGCGAAACAGGGAGCATGTTAAAGTTGTGTTGGACATTGCCATGTTCTGTGCCAAGCTGGAAATACCCCTCAGAGGCCACAGAGAAACCGAGGATGCACTTAATAGAGGTCATTTCCTAGAGCTCTTCGAGTTCATGTCAAAATGTGCTCCAGAAATTGAAAATCCCCCGAAATGCCACATTCATGAGCCACCACATCCAGGATGAGCTGCTTGAAGCTACAGCTTCGATCCTACTCCGTAAAATAAAGAGAACAAGCACAAGGGAAGGGTATAGTTTATTTTGAAAGGAACATTTCCTAAAGCCATCTATGTGCATTGCAATTCTCCTCGACTGGACTGGACGCCTGAACAACTTGGCACTTCTGTCCTTTGAAAGAGAACTTCTTGACAGTTCAGATTCTGATGACATAATCAGCGTTTCAACTCAAAGCCCAGAAGACTCGGCCTGCTTTAGAGCTCAGGTAGCGCTGCGTGTGTGTATTACTGCTGTTTCTGAAAGGATGGTTCGAGTTATTTCAGTTTGGGTGTAGCAACTCTTACGAGACCTGTTGTTGTTTCTTATTTTGTTCATCTAACAGGGTGTTATCTGTGTTATTCTGCCCACTTTTCGTATAATGTTCACGTCTCCTTTGGCGTTTGTTTACGTTTTGTGAATGCACTTCTGGCTCTGTGTCTCGAAATACAGCTGAGTGTATTATGGTATTTAAGTCACGTGATGTGATTTGCACGTGTTGATGTGATGTAATCTGTGTGTGACCTGAACACCAGTAAAAACATGTTTGCCTTGTGAATATATAACACATAGCATACCTGTTTTCTTCTGTCGTGATTCTTTTGTTTTCTGCACGGGCCGGCCACACGCTCTCCGTGCGCACTGACTTAAAAGCAGTGTAACGCCTCTGTTACACTGTGAAACACACATACTCCGTGTGTGCAGTGACTGATCCACGAAACACATACTCACTATTTGTATTTCAAATCCAGAAGTTATCAGACACTTTTATTAAAAAAAGTAATAAAAAGGTTTGTCAGCATTGCGATTCTCTTTGTACATATACACTCTTTAATAGACGTTTAAACACAATTTAAACGACGTATTATTCAGCGCTACTTATATAGATTTATATATTAAGTTGCTCAAACAAGTGGTAAAATATTTAACCATGTAGTAGCCTACTTATATTAAAACATTTCAAATTAAAACTTAAAACTGACAAAAACAGCTGTCTATCATGCCTTTTCTTTTGCATTTAAGTTTTGATACAATAAATATTGCATGTCACAAATAAATCGTTTTTTCACCTCCACCATGAATGAGACGAGAGTTGTTCATTATGTCGCCTTGCTGAAGTAAATGTTATTTTTCCTTGCTTTACCCCGGTCCTAAAGTAAAAAAAGATGACTGTGTAAAAGAGTATAATTTAATTAAACGCATTTATGGTGAGATTACCACATTTTATTTAATTAAACGCATTTATGGTGAGATTATTATATTTTCATGTCAATCTGTGTTCATTTTGACCACGGACCGTGCACTGTCAGCCTGTCACTGTAATTCAGAGACTCGGTCACGGTGCGAAACCATCTCTGCACTGCAGCGCACATGGAGCGGATCGCCGGACCGCGTCCGCACGCAGGGTGAACGCTCTACAATACCGGGAATCAGACCCCTCCGTATATTCACCAGGCACCCACCTATTAATCACCTTCTGTACCCGCAACTGCTCACAATCAGCACAAATAACAAGATATGAGATAGCACCTCATAATAACTAAAAACCTAAATGATAAGATTGAAAAGTAAACAGACAAAATCATGCGAAACTGTCATTATTATAATTATGAGATACTCAGTTGTAATTATGAAACGAATCAAAATGACAAGAAATTATGAGATAAATGATAATTGAGAGGAAAAGTCAAACTTGACAAGTCAGAATGATCACTAAAACACTTTTGACTTTTGTCAAGTTATTCTCCTAATAATGTCAGTATGAAAGGATTTAGACTTTTATCATACCGTCTCCTCAGTTATGAGAGTAGCTGAGGATTTCAGCTTATGATCTAATAATTACCGTACAGCATCTCATGACAGAAACAGGCTCCCACACATTTCTTTACCCAGAACACTTGAAATAATAAAACATGCTGTTCTCACTGGAGTCTACACACTATAACGCTCAAGAGCTACACACACACACACACACACTCGCTCTGCTCCAGCGGAGGACTCACCTGGTTTTACAGGTCTGCTCTGTGGTTTGACTCATCCCCGGCAGAGTCTCTCCATCAGCGTGTTTCCTCTTGGTTTGATTCGAGTCCATGGACCATTCCTGCAGCACACACACACACACACGGCCCTTCAACCCTCCATGGCTTTTCTAATTAACCTGTGGAACTGCTTTAAGCATCTGGTTTCACACAGTCAAAGTGGATGCAAATCAGACTCCAAAATGAGCAGAAGCAGCATGAATATCATATCAACGTGACACGTGTGTGTTCATACCATGCTCTGTGTGAGGAACAGAGTGAAATAGACATTTTTTTCTTAGGATCTCATAATTATCTCATTCTTTTGACCATTTATCTCAATGATGACTCACAGTGTCTTATAGTAATGACAGTATACCACGATTATGTGTAGAGTTTTAGAATTATGACTAATATTTAATGAGTAGACTTTTTATTGTGCTCCTTTGACTATTTATCTCATTGTTATGGCTTATCATCTCATAATTATGAAAGCATCTCATGATGTCCATTTAATTTTAATTACATTGACCATTTTATAGTTATGTCTTAGTATCTCACGATTTCATCTATTTATCTTGTTTGTCTCATAATCATGACTTAGTGTCTCATAATTGACTTTCAACTTATAACATGTGAAGTGTGAGTCTTTCCCTCCAGCAGAGCTCCTCAATCTCATGTGTGCTGGTGTTAGGCCAATGCTATGTGAGGTCCACGAGGTCTTCAGTTTCAGCCTGTTCCTCACACCAAGCATCATCTGGACTGCTGTTATGACACAGTTATGGTGCTCGTGTGTCGGCCCTGTTCACTCTCTCTGTGTTAACAGATCAGTGTGATCGGCAGAAGGAAGTCACATGCGTCTGGAGCTCGTGGCGGTTCTCTGTGTGTCTCGTACCTCAAACTGAGGCCAGCTCATGGTCATGCCGGGCCCGTGGTTGCAGCGGAACCACTTGAGGTCTTCCTGTGCGTCGGCTGCCTGGAGCGTGTCCTCCAGTGTGTGATAGATGCTGGAGTACCTGAAGGAGACACCATCACAGCTCTGAACAACAACAGCGCTCCTGTGTGTCTCTAATGATGACACGGCCGCGGTCAGGTGCTCACTTGTGATTGGAGGAGAGGTCGAGGTGCTGCTTGACGTCCAGCAGCAGCTCTCTGAAGAAGTGCAGTCTCTTGCCCTCAAACTGCTGCCACTGCTCGAACACCTGCTCCATGTTCTCCATGTACTGAGGGGTCAGCTTCTCCAGCTCCTCCAGAGACGTCCTGTAGTGCTCCTGCGCCTGCAACACACACAAACACACGCCGTCACATCCGCTGGACCAACCTGAAACATAGGGGTTTTCTACGCAATCTGAGCGTTCACAATACGTTGATGACAGATTGTGTTGCCAGTTTATACTACTAAAATCTAAAATAGGTATTTATAACACTATTAAATGTTACTCGTTCATGACAGATCTTATTGTTCAATTGTTGTATATTTAAGAGGTTCTGTTTAAACATACAGTAACTTTCACTAACTGTGTCAACTCTTTCATAAGTTCCTATAGAGTGTAAGTACTGTAAAAACACTACAGAAAGCAGTAAGCCAATCAACATCTGCTCATCTGCGTACAGAAGTCTTAAAGAACATCAGCTCGGGCGGTTTGTGGTTGCTTGCAGAAACCACTGACCTTCTGAACTTCCTGCTGGCTCTTCTCCACTTTCTCCTGCAGCTTCTTCTGGGCTTCTGGGTTGTTATTCTCCAGCTTGCTTGAGCTCTCTCGGCTGGAGGCCGTTTTCTCCTCCTTACAGGCGTTGTGGTAGGCCTTCTTCATCGCATTCACCTGCCGTCATCATACATGCACTCATACAATATCAGAGAACAGCAGTGGGGTTGTGGGTAATATCAGCTCCAAAGAGCATGCCTGCATGGATGGATGAGCACCTTGCAGATGTTTCTGGGCCACACCAATCTCACACACTCAACAGAAGTCCTCAAAAGCACAACCACACACATCTTCATTCTCATGACAGGTGTAATGGTTAATAATAATTGTTAACATTTTTATCAAGGAAGTAGAATGTTAAACATTTTTGTTTAAAATGTAGTACGACCAACAAACTGAGTGTATGCTCTGTGGGTGACATACTAAACAGTCTCATGTGGAAATAAGCTGAACACACCCATATTTATTGTCAGATAAGTTGAACACACTGCATCACATGCCCTGAAGCTTCCTGACAGTGATAAACCTGTGTTTGCAGACTGTGTGGAGCTGTTGTGCTCCTACCTCCTTGAGCTTCTTGGCCCAGGGTTTCTGTGCCTTGCGAAAGCCATCTTCTGCTTCTTTGGTCTCCTTGAAGCCACCAATCATCTGTTTGTGGTAAGCGTCCTTCTGCCAGCTCTTGATTTTCTCCAGGTGCTCTCCGGTCAGTGCAGTCTTCACCTCCATGTGCAGGTCGCTCACCTTCTCTGCCTCCGTCATCAGAGCGGACCATGCTCGCCCCACCGTCCCGTACTGAGGCCCTGGAGGAGACCACACAGACAAGACCTTCATTAAGACCTCTGACCTCTGGGTCACAAGCCACTGAACCCATCGCTAAAAAACATTACATTACTTCTGAAGTGCATGCATTATAAGACTTGTGAAAGGAACATTTTAATGAGTTAATGAGTTTAATAATAGAATAAGAGCAGCTCTTGAAACTGAAAAAAGACTGTTGACGTGCTGATCGAAGATGGCGTAAAACTAAACTAGAAATACGCTTAAAATCATTGAAAATCTTAACATTTACAATAAAGAAATTCAAAGAAAATGGCAAGCTTATTTCTTAAACCTTATAAATGCAAATAATAATAACCTCCAATTATTATTTAATAAAATGGATTCACTTATGAATCATAAAATTATAGTTCTAAGTCACCAAGTTGGAAATGTGAAGAGTTTGCATGCTTCTTCAGAGATAAAGTTATAAACATTAGATCAGGAATCTGTTTAATATGTTATAGCCGGTCCATTATGCTCCCTCCATCATTTTACCATTTTACTCTGGTTGATGTTGAGACACTATGAAAGATTGTGACAGAACTGAGACCATCTACTTGTTCCCTTGATCCAGTTCCTACCTCTCTTTTAAAAAGTACTTGTTGGCTCCATATCTGTTGATAGACTTGAGATAGTAAATCACTCCCTGCAGACTGGCATTTTCTCTACTGTCCTAGTAAAACCTGTCTATAAAAAAGAGGGAGCTCAGATATTTTTACTCCTAGTAATTATAGACCCATCTCAAATCTTAAATTCTTATGTAAAATATTAGAGAAAATAATTTTTAAAGGGGGGGTGAAATGCTATTTCATGCATACTGAGTTTTTTACACTGTTAAAGAGTTGGATTCCCATGCTAAACATGGACAAAGATAGCGTCGCGAAATGTCACAAAAGGAGTGTGTTTTTGGTTGCCAGGGCAAGACAACCCTGCACAGATTACCAAAAGAGAAACAGCATTAAGGGACCAGAGGATGGAGTTTATTTTTACAGAGCATCAACGGAGTTGTGCAAGTGTTTTTGTTTGTTCCCTACATTTCGAAGATGCTTGTTTTACAAACAAGGCCCAGTTTGACGCTGGATTTGCGTATCGTTTATTTCTTAAGGATGATGCAATCCCAATGAAAAAGGGTCACGATCGTGTGTTGGAACCGCAGGCGGTGAGTAAAACTGCTTCAAATATCTCTGCCTCCTTGTTAGTGCGTCCCCTCCCATCAGAGACCCGGGTTCGAGCCCCGCTCGGAGCGAGTCGTTGCTGATACTGCTCTTGTTCAGTTTCAGCCTCAGGATCTGATTCTGGATCATAAATATACGCTGAATCTGACTGTTAGCCATGGTTTGTTTTGGTTGGTTTTTTCCTCACGGTAATGTCACAGCTTCCAAACGCTCTCAACGCAAAAGCCTACTGGCGCTCGTGATTCTTTAGCTCCGCCCACACGTCACGCCTCCAGCCGGTCGTGTTTTTCCGGGAAAAATCGGTACAGACTATCTTTCTCATATGAATATAATAAAACTAAAGACTTTTTGGAGTTATGAAGGATGCAGTACTACTCTATAGGTACTCAAGATTAACAGGATACTGAGTGAAAACAAGCATTTCACCCTCCCTTTAATCAGTTGAGTATGTTCATAAATGCAAATTCAAAGCATTTTAAATAGTTTTATTTTTTATAATATCTTATTGAAAGAACATTTGTAGTATCTATTAATAATAGGTTGTCTGAATATAAAAAGGTACCATGTGGGGTTCCTCAGGGATCAGTTTTAGGACCACTGCTTTTTAATCTATATATGTTACCTCTCTGTCACATCATCAGGAGAAATGCATGGTATCTCTTTTCATAGCTATGCTGATGACCCACAGTGTGTTTGTAGCCATGTCTCCTGATGAACCTGTGCAAATCGATACAAATTGCATCCAAGACATAAATGTCTGGAGGTCACCAAACTTCTTACAACTCAACCAAGATAAAACTGAAGTATTGATTACTGGATCAGAAATTGACCCCTGAAGTAAATATAGTCGGGTCAAATCCAAGCCATGTTAGAAAAAACTTAAAAGTTGTCTTTGATTCTGTTTTTAACTTTAAAGCTCATGTGTGTAATGTTACCAAAACAGCATTTTATCATCTGAAGAGCATTGCTAAAGTAAGATCATTTCTTTCTCTGAGCAACACCTGTTGAAAAATGAATTCATGCATTTATAACTAGCAGGCTTGACTACTATAACTCCCTTCTTTCTGGTCTACCAAAGAATATGAGCAACCAATTGCAATTAATCCAAAAATACTGCTGCGAATATTGACAAAAACCAAAAAGAGATCATATTAGACCAGTATTAAAGTCATTACACTGGTTACCTGATAGTTTTCCTATCGATTTTAAAAATATAGTATTAGTTTATAAGGCATTGCTCCAGGCTATCTTTCAAAAATGCTTACAGTATATGAACCTAGAAGAACTCTTAGGTCCTCTTATTCTTTTCTTCTAACAGTACCTCATAGCAAAACTAAATGTGGTAATATAGTTTCAAATCTAAATTAAAAACATATATTTTTAGTCTGGTCTTTCTGTAAAGACTTATAAAACCTCTGTATATTTCATTTGTTGTGTTTTCCTCATTTGTAATGTTTTATTTCATATTTTAATATATCCTAGAGGACCATATTTCATGCAGAGTTCAGCTCCAGCCCTAATCAAACACACCAAACCAGCTTATCAAGGTCTTCAGACGTGCAAGAAACCTCCAGACAGGTGTGTCGGAGTTGGCTAGAAATGAAAAACACAGGATGTTAAGACACTCCCGCACTCCTTCTGAATGTATTACCTGGCCTGAGGTTTGTTATTTACTCTCTCTAGAAGCCTGTAGAAATGAAACATTTAATTACTGATCAGCTGTTTATGTCCTAACCATTAAAACATCATCATGTGGTGATTTGAAATATAGATTAATGTCGTTCCTGTCAGCTTTTAAACACAGATCTCAGATTACAGTTAAATCAGCGCTAACTTCACTTTCACTTCCTCCCTATATGGTTTCCTCAGATGAACCGCAAACCCCTAACAGTGTATCTAGGGGAAGTGAGGATACACTCACCAGCCTAGCCAGTGTGAGCTAAAGATACACACAGCGTCAAACCCTCAGCTGTGTGTGTGTGTGTGTGTGTGTGCACCTCTCTCCAGCAGCTGTGTCCAGCGCTTGGCCCAGTCGCTGAGCTGCGTGGCGTAGCTCTTCTCGATGCGTGCACGCTCGTGCAGACAGTTCATCAGGTCGTTACACAGCCGGTTCCCATCGTCCACACGCTTCACCGCACGCTTGAAGTTCCCCACCTGACGGAGGAACACACACCAGCGTCACACACACCACACGCTAGCAGAGAAACACACACAGAGGAGCGCTACACACCTCCCAGAAGCTGTCGCTGGACACATCCCCCAGAGAGTCGGACAAGACTGACATGCTGAAACACAACAACAACATGTTCACAAGAGATTCACATTCAGATAAACACTGCTCTTACACACACACACACACACTGCGACACATGTGACTCCCATGAACACAGCCCATGCGTGTGAGCTGCCATCACCTCACTTCCTGCTCTATTAAAAACACACTCAACATTGTGTTTGGGACGCTGTGAGCACGGAGACTGTAGTGTATATCATAAGTTTGAAAGCGTTTAGCTTAAATTATTAATATGAATAAACAATGCTCATAAACGTCTGCTGAGGTCGTATTCCCAAGTGAAGCGAGTTGAGGCCTGGACCCAGAAACAGCACTTCTTACATCAACACTTAACAACCAAATATCATCAAACAGTTGATTTATTTCAGTAATTCCATTCAAAAAGAGGAACTTGTATAATGTATACATTCACACAGATTGATATATTTCAAGTGTTTATTTCTTTTAATTTTTATAATTATAACTGACAACTAAGGAAAATCCCAAATTCAGTCTCTCAGAAAATTAGAATATTGTGAAAAGGTTCAATATTGAAGACACCTGGTGCCACACTCTAATCAGCTAATTAACTCTAAACACCTGAAAGCCTTTAAATGTTCTCTCAGTCTAGTTCTGTAGGCAACACAATCATGGGGAAGACTGCTGACCAGACAGTTGTTCAGAAGATGACCATTGACACCTTGCACAAGGAGGACAAGACACAAAAGGTCATTGTAAAAGAGGCTGGCTGTTCACAGAGCTCTGTGTCCAAGCACATTAATAGAGAGGAGAAGGGAAGGAAAAGATGTAGTAGAAAAGAAAGTGTACAAGCAATAGAGATAACCGCACCCTGGAGAGGATTGTGAAACAAAACCCATTCAGAAATGTGGGGGAGATTCACAAAGAGTGGACTGCAGCTGGAGTCAGTGCTTCAAGAACCACTACACACAGACGTATGCAAGACATGGGTTTCAGCTTCACATTCCTTGTGTCAAGACACTCTTGAACAACAGACAGTGTCAGAAGTGTCTCGCTTCAAAAAGGACTGGACTGCTGCTGAGTGCTCCACAGTTATGTTCTCTGATGAAAGTACATTTAGCATTTCCTTTGGATATCAGTGTCCCAGAGTCTGGAGGAAGAGAGGAGAGGCACACAATCCACGTTGCTTGAGGTCCAGTGTAAAGTTTCCACAGTCAGTGATGGTTTGGGGTGCCATGTCATCTGCTGGTGTTGGTGCACTGTGTTTTCTGAGGTCAAAGGTCAACGCAGCCGTATACCAGGAAGTTTTAGAGCACTTCATGCTTCCTGCTGCTGACCAACTTTATGGAGATGTAGATTTCATTTTCCAACAGGACTTGGCACCTGCACACAGTGCCAAAGCTACCAGTACCTGGTTTAAGGACCATGGTATCCCTGTTCTTAATTGGCCAGCAAACTCGCCTGACCTGTGGTCCTAAATCTATGGGGTATTGTGAAGAGGAAGATGCGATATGCCAGACCCAACAATGCAGAAGAGCTGAAGGCCACTATCAGAGCAACCTGTGCTCTCATAACACCTGAGCAGTGCCACAGACTGATCCACTCCATGCCACGCCGCATTGCTGCAGTCATTCAGACAAAAGAGACACAACTAAGTATTGAGTGCTGTACATGCTCATACTTCTCATTTTCATACTCTTCAGTTGGACAAGATTTCTAAAAATCCTTTCTTTGTATTGGTCTTAAGTTATATTCTACTTTTCTGAGATACTGAATTTGGGATTTTACGTAGTTGTCAGTTATAATCATCAAAATTAAAAGAAATAAACAATTGAAATATATCAGTCTGTGTGTAATGAATGAATATGATATACAAGTTTCACTTTCTGAATGGAATTAGTGAAATAAATCAACTTTTTGATGATATTCTAATTATATGACCAGCACCTGTATAGTATCAGTTTACTAAATAATCATGTCATTAGTCTTACTGCAGTTTTAGTTACTCTGTACTTCAACTAAATGAGAAAGAGAAATGTAGCAGAAATAAAATAAGTTTAAGTTTTTTTGTGAGTTTTTCAAATTTCAGTTCTTCAGTATAACTTTAGCATGTTTTTATTTCTGTATTTTAACGGTGCCAAATTCAATCTGCAAACTGATGTGATTTAATTTCCTGGAGCTGTGAAATATTATTATAATATTTGAAATTTATAAACCAACTCCTAAAAACTACAACACGTGGTCTTAAATTCACTTTCCCCTCCTCTCTGTAACTTTAGCAAAAAGTGTTCTAATGTAGATAAATGTATGTAAAATATATAATGTTAGCACTTCATGGTTACACCAAATCACTTTCAGACAGTAAATGAGTGTGTGTGTGTGTGTGTGTGTGTGACACCTGTATGCCATTCACTATGAATGCAGTCATAATGCCATACTGTAATAAGGCATTATATGTATATTTTATTAAAAGTAATAAAATCAGAGTTTGATCCTCTCGCACACATGTGACGTCACTGGGGCAGACGGCTTCGCTCGTGACGTCACGGCGTCTCTGTCACTTCTGAATCATGACCATAGACTGTAGAAAAGATCATGACTCACTCGACTACACACACACACACACACACCAGCGCGGTCCGTTACAAACGACGCGCGCGTTCAACGCGTTCAGCTGTATAAGCTCGAGTAACGTTACCGTTAAGCGCCTGTGATCAGTGCTGACAGAAAAGATCTCGGACTGCGGCGGAATCCTCTTTACCTGAGCGGGTTTCAGTCTGACTTTCTCCGCTTCTCATCTGAGTCTGACTGACTGACTGAGCGGCTCTCTGACGTCACTTCCGCTCGCCGCAATCATACAAACTCAGCACTCACAGTTTAGTTTCACTTTCACACACAATTAAAGAATGAAAGAAATCTGGGGAACATTAAAGGGTTGTCTTCATGTAAAACGAGACTGTATTCATCTCTGAAGTTATGTCACTCTTTATGTCGTCTTTATCACACAGCAGAAATAAACCTGACGTTTGTACTGATCCTGACAGTATTTACACGGGTTTAACTTTATCAGGTTTATTGTTGAAGTCCATATCCAGCGGTATTGCTCAGATATAAATAAATCAATCAGTTCATTATTTAACACAGCACACATCCACTATATGGGGTCAAGTGTGCTCATGTTCTACACAACAGATAAATGAGAAATAAGTTATTAGACTTAGAGTTTGAAGGACAGGATTCATATCTAAATGATCACAGCAAATCTGATGAGACAAAGACGCTGTGACAAGCTGCCCCGCTGTCTCCTATAGTGTGTGTGTGTGTGTGTGTGCATGTGTGTGTGTGTGTTCTGCAGGTGTGCAGCAGTGACTCTTCTTCCTGTGCTTGTTCTACTCTGATGAGTGTTGAGCTGCAGGAACACACACGTGTGTGTCTCACACGGGATATTTTAGGGGTTTCTCCCTCCGTCCTGAATTAGAGCTGAGCTCATGTTTCAGCAGCAGTGTGTTTAATCCACTGATAACACCTGCGCTCACACTGAATGACACACACATACACAGCAAATTTCTGGAGATAGGCAAATAAGTGTGAAAGAGTCAAATTTAGGAGTTTGACTAAAGTTTGTGTTATGGGATACTCCGTGGCTGTGTTGTAGTTTGGAGTTGATTCATTGGTGTTCATGGGAGTTAAATGTTCAGAAGGTGAACCCTGGTTCTGCAGCACGGAGAACTGTTTTTCAAATTGTTTGATATTTTCTGACAGGAACACAGTTTTGTCGTAGCTGTTACGTTATGTAGGCTAATGTCATGTGGCAGACTGCTGACCGTAAGATAACTAAGTTATATTGATCCTGTCAGAAATAAAGATCAAGAAATGATAGGTTTCTTCATCAAAAGCATCTGTTTAGGATGTAGACTGCATGGTAAAGATTTATTTTAATGCGGATCCCACACTGTTGAGTTAAACAGTGAAGCTCTGTTGTGTGTTCGAGATCATTTCTAGGAGTCTGTGAGTCTGAACCGAAAGGAGGCATTTCCTCTTCTTTCTTGTGGGACTGAAATCTAGTTTACTACACTGACCTGCAGCTCTACGCTAATGTACTTTACTCACATGAAGATGTTCTGCAGTTTAAATGCACTTTAACTGTCTTAGTTTCATTGTGAACAACAGCAGCTGATACATTCTGTTCAGCCAGTCGAAGAGGTGATATTATTTATCCAGCAGGAGTCTTATATCTGAACATTACCTGATGTTTTTCTTTTAAACTGCAGTGTACCTGGCTAATACGATACATTTTGAGCAGAGAAAGTGTAGTCCTGTCATTTTTTAAGTGTTACAGCCATGATAAATACTTCTGAGAGTGTGTGATTTTCAGCTTACACACAGATATATATATATATATAACATTCTCAATCAGACTAACATTAGTTGTTATCTTAAATGACATGTTTTCTCTTTTATTTCAGGTCACAATGTTGATAAAAGTGCAATGTGGAGGGAAGAAGATATATGTAAAACTGGAAGAAGTTTGTATTATTTTCTTAGTGCAGGTGACTGATATATAATCAGTATTTAGTTAATAAAGACTAAGTAGCAGTATTTTTGTACTGTACTGTTTTTGTATAATGTTTTAGTCCAGCAGAAAGTTACATTGAAAGTCACAGATGACCAGGGCATAGAGCTGGATAGATAGATAAAGATATTTTCTGAGTTTGTGTCTTGCTTCAAGACATGACTTTATCCTTTTTAAAATAAATGAATGAATAAAAATCTTAAAGGGTTAGTTCATCGAAAAATGAAAATTATGTCATTAATAACTCTCCCTCATGTCGTTCCAAACATGTAAGGCCTCCTTTTATCTTCAGAACACAGTTTAAGATATTTTAGATTTAGTCCGAGAGCTCTCAGTGCCTCCATTGAAGCTGTGTGTACGGTCTACTGTCCATGTCCAGAAAGGGAAGAAAAACATCATCTTCTTTTTGCATCAAGAGGAAAAGCATGCTCAGTACTTGGCAGAATTTCAATACTGGGGAAAACTATGCTGGCAAATGTCATGCATGATATTTCTGGAAAGGGTTGGTCAATGTGAGATAAAACTACTTTATGAATATCTAACTGAACATTTCATCTCTAAAGAAAGTTTGAAACAGGACATATGCTTTTAATAATGGCTATATGGAAACTAAAAACAAGCTCACAAATATCTTAGAAGCCCCATGTGCAGAAGGAAGGGCAAACTCAAAGGCTCAGGTAACTCAGAGGAAAACAGTCTTTACTTGAGCTCTACAGCTTTACAACACAAAACAGAAGGTAGGCCAAATGGCAACTGGAAAACATAAGTTAACAGTTCTATAACACAGGTAACCTGTACAGGGTAAGCTAAAGACAGATACAGCTCATTGAAACTGCCAAACTTAAATATGTCAAAATACAGGTGGAATACAGTCTTAATTAATGAGTTCACAGCCGTTAGTGCCACCTAGTGGCCTGGAGAGTTTTCTCAGTAAAGAGCAGGGGGTGCCAACCAATGGCTGGGAGAGTGGTTGCATGAGTTAGCAGACAACGCTCCCTAGTGGCTTGGACAGTCATTACAGGAGGACTCTTAGAGCGGAGGACATGGGGATAGGCTTAAATGCATCGTGAACACTGTGTTTAGTCACAAACACACCTTTGATATTTCATGACCTGGTACCAGATGATGATTTGCAGTGGCACCTGTTGCTCTTGTTGTTGAACATCATAAACATTGTGTTCTCTTACTTAGTCACTGAGGGCATGAAAGTTTATTTAAAGCACCTTATTACTGAACACCATAAACTCTTTAAAGAACTGTGCCCTTCAAAAAACTTGTTTCCAAAACATCATTTTAATTTTAATTTTACAAGGTGCATTAGAAAGATTGGACTACTCATTAATATCTGGACCATCAGATTTGAAGCTAAACACAACATTTGTAAAGATTATGTTAAGAACTTCAAAAACTTTGACAATTTTGCATGCAAAGAAACACCAGTTTGCAGTAGCATATCATTGGGAATGCTTGTCTATAAAGACACTAAATGTGTTGACTTGACACACTTGAATTTTCAGAAAATATAACTGAATTTCTCCATGTTGATTCACAAGCCACTGTCAATCTCACAAAGTGGGTAAGATGTTGTGATGTTGAGTATCGTGTTGGACTCTTTGTTTGAACGAGTACTAATGAAAACATGCCAGTTTTCAGCAAAATAACTTTTTTGTTTTGATTGAGCATGAAACATGTTTCCATGTAAGTGAGAACCTACCAAAGTTTACAGATTACAGTTTACAGTTTACAGGTTACAGAAAGGGAAAGATTCAGACATTTCAAATCTTTTGATGTCCAAATGTCCAAATGAGTTCACTGTGAAGTTGTATCTTTGTTAATTCATCCGATGTATAAGTGTCTACCTCAGGTTATTCCAGTGGTTCTCAACCTGCGGCCTGTCACAAATTCAAATGCGAGCCATCATATGCTTAACACAATAAAAAAAGAAACGTTCAGTTTTACAATTAATTCTATTATTTACATTAAAAATAAGTAGGCTACTAAATAAATATAAGCTATATCTTTGTCTCAAGTTGGTCAGGCTCATCACAATGCACTCCCTCACCTGAATATTAATCATCAGCACCTGCTCACCATCCAATCACAATCCAATCACCAATCTGCCCCAGCACTATATAAGCACACACCTCAAATCCTCACCTGTCTGATCTCGTGACTATTCAGCGGAACATTCTCCTGTAAAGTTACTTGAGTTGATGCCTGCGAATACTTCCATATTGTGTTTACCTTCTCTCATAGTGATCTGCCTTTTCCATCCCGTGGCTCCAGTGTTACCTCGGTCAGTACCTCTACTACTCACCATCACCATCATCCTCCAGTCTGTTCACCCCATCTGGGAAGTGCATTACCCGTGTGCAAGGATCCTCCTACTTCCATTTACTACTCACCCACTGTTATATTCTGCCTTCCTCAAAAAAATACCAGTTAACCTTAATCTTCTGTCGCCAGTCCGTTTGTTACAAACCTAATGGCTTTATGTGAAATATATTGTTTTTCATATATTATTTTCAGACATGAGCATACCTAATCCCATAACGTTACGCATTTAACGACCACATATTTACAAGCATTCACTTTGGCAGAATTCAATTCAAATAGTCATCAACAGCCATTAGTTCGGTAAAAATTTTGCATCAGAATGGACAAAAAATTTTTAAAGGGAGAAAACAAGAAATGTGAGCGTGCTGGATTTTCATTTTGCCCCACCATTCACTTGAAGTTCAGGCAAATGGAAACCCCATATACTTGTCACGGTTGGTAAACCGTGATCTCGGGTTGTTTACACTTTGTGGTGAATTCTGTGTGTTCTGCGTCTGCACTGATTAGTTGTGGGCGTCTCCGTTAATTGTACCAGCAACAGCTGCCACTCATTACTCATCTCCTATATAATGGCTTGTCTCATGTCTTGTGTTTGTGAGATCATTGTTTTATGTCGTTGTGTTACCCCCGTCTGGCTTCTTTGTAGTTTGCGTTTGGATGTCTGTGTTTCCCCAGAACCTCGTCCACTCTTCACACGTTCACTCAGCCACGGACACTTACCTTCGGCTCTGTTCCCCGCAGTTCCTGTGCCACTCTCTCCTGCTGCCTCACGCCGTCAACACCCGGATTACTCACCTTCTCTCCATCATCATCTGGACTTCTCACCGCTTCACCATCTCCTCGGAGTATCGTTGTCTCATCGTCATTGTTTATGTACCACTGCTATATCTTCTCATTAAACTGTAAACTCGCTATTGCTTCCAGACTGTCCTTTCACCAACCGTCACAATACTACGCACCGATCATCCTTAATTAAAGAAATGTGGCAAAACATCTCTAGAGAGAACCTCATATTATTAAATTCGAAAGTGTTTTCCATATTTGGATCAACATAGGCTACATTTGTGATCGCACATTTTCTGCAATGTCATGCTCCTGTGCACTCCCCAGCCGGTATTTCAATGTTGAAACAATGTCAGGTACCGTTAGGGTTGCCACCTGTCCCTTAAAATACGGAATCGTCCCGTATTTGAGAATAAAATAGCGCGTCCCATTTTGAATCAATACGGCATTCTCGGAGTTGTCTTCAATGCAGCATCTCATGCAGATCATCCCACCGGCGTTCTGTGAAGGCTCGTCCTATTCTGATTGGGTAATACTCTCTGCCATCGGTGGATTGATTGGTTTGTTTCAGGTTCACGGCCAATCAGAGTCAGAGGAGGGCGGGTCTCTTGCCAGCTGCTCCAGTAACCCCCCCCAAGCCCCCACCCCGTCCTGCGCTGAAACAAAAGCAGATGCAAAAGTACCAATGAAAGTGGGAAGATTCAAAATACTTGGCTGGAAAGTGTGAGCGGAAATGAGTATCAAGCACAATTTGTCGGCGTGTGTTCTCTGTTGCACACGGTGGCTTTTCAGATGCTCGGGAGAACAACATTCATACACTTTATAATAAAGTTCATTTTTTAAACATTAGTGTATCAACTAACAATGAGTAAGAAATACATTTGTTACAGCATTTATTCATCTTTGTTAATGTTAGTCAATAGAAAAAAAAACTGTTCATTGTTTGTTCATGTTAGTTCACAGCGCATTACAAGTATTATTAAATGTGGAAATTAACATGAACAAAGATGAACAATTGCTGTATAAGTGCAGTTCATTATTAGTTAATGTTAATTAATGTAGTTAACTAATGAACCTTATTTTAAAGTGTTAGCGATTTATTACAGTAAAGGTGTACAGTCAGACACATAAGCATTATTTTAATAAGATATAAGAGAGAGATATTTAACTATAAAAATATAGTGCCTAAGTGAAGCAAATAAACAACTTAACTAATTTAAATGATTGCATTATTCAATAGGCTACTGTAGAATTAACAATAGACTATATAAAATAGATTAATTTACCAATAATAATAATAAAAAAAATTGTGTTTTACATGAAATTAGAAATGTTTATAGATCGGTTATTTATTATGTGGTTTCACTGTTTGGATGGTGTTACTGTTTGCAAACAATGACAAATATTTTATCCTAAATCAGTGTTCACGTAACCTTATACAATTACTAAAGTTCATTAGTAATTAATATTTTTATGAAAACATGTTTTAAGTTGTGATTTACCACCACTGGCTCGTCATCGGACCTGTGGTTGTCGAGGCCCCAAGGGGTCCCCCCCCCCCCCGTCCCACCCACCGTCCCCTGGCGTCCCTTATTTCTCTGTATTGAAGGTGGCAACCCTAACCGTGGTTGAATCAATGTTGAATTACCATTTGATTTTGCAAATTGGATCAACGTTGATATTGTGACATTGATTCACCATTGAAATCGCGACGCTGTTTCACTGTCGACGAAACACGTGTTATCGTACACTTTTCAAAATCAACACCTAGTTCAACTTTAATCCAAGGTCTCCAGAATGACCATGATTCAACCAGGATGAAGGGTGGGTGAATCATGGTCGTTCTGGAGACCTTGTTTCTCCTTCGTACCTTGCACCATTTAGAAATGCACAATTTTACGTTCAATTAGAGCCTAGTTTGCATTTAGATCAACACTGTAAGTGACAAAGGCTAAAAATCAAATGACTGGCAGCTATAAGCAATGGCATTACAATAAACGTCAATAAACTACCACATGCTCAAGATCGTAAAACAACAGTTTTATTTTAGAAACATACTGTATAAAACAGATGAAAATAATCCCAAAATTTATCCTGCACTGTTTGTGCATGGAGGTATTGTTAAAAAAATGTAGAACAACAATCCAAATACAATAATATTTAAAGGTTTTTGTAAAATGATTTAGCAGATTTTTGGATATTTTGTGCTGCACTTACAAGAGAATCCCTTGTAGCGATATGACTGATACCAGCTGATCTTTTATTTTGGTGGAAAACCTTTTTTTGTTGTTGTAAAAAACATGTTTTAGTAATGTGTCTCATGACAAGAGATGTGTACATTTGTGCAGTGAAAATGTGTTGAACAGTTAGAGAAGGGACCTTCAACCAGGACCGCTGTAAGGGCAAGGAATGTTAGGACAATCCCAAGGGCCCAGCGTTAGAGAGGGCACCCCGAAGGTTTGGGGGGGTGGGAGGTGGGTGGCGTGTATTTTCTAACGGGAACCCCCCAGACTGACAGCAAGGAATGCGGGGAATGTTTTCTCTACCGAATGGGACCATAAATGTTAGAACCAACAGCCTCATGCAAATAGTGTGGTTGTGTTTCGGGTGATCCTTGAAACAGTCTGAGCTCCAGGTCCTTTCTGACGCCATCTCCTCCACTTACCAATGTTTCAAGAATAAACTGGATCCTCGATGACTCTACAAGGGGAAAGAAGAAATGGTTTACTGAAAAGTTCATAAAAAGCAGGATTTCATTTTATACCATTTCTTTAACCCAATGGTTCTCACACTTTTTATGTCTGGCTTAGTCAGCGCAAGCGCGGAAAGCCCCGGGAGTTATCTCTCACACATGAACGTCACTCGTTGTTTACTGTTTACCACACGATACCCCACCAAACTGCACTGTCTGAAATGTAATGCAGTAATTGTAGTTAATTAATTTGTTTATAATGCACCCTATAATCATTGAGATTATAATAAACACAACACATTACTCACTCTATTGACAGCGTGCCATTGGGTCCCTCTAGCATTGGACGTCGCCTCCAGTTTATATGTGGCAAACTAAACACAACGTGCAAAACACTGCGTCTCAACAGCGGAGAAAACTCAGGATCTTCAGTCAGGCAGGTGTGCGATGCGATACTGTCAATGTCATCGTCTTGTAGCTGTGTTCCATTCTTGACAACATATGCTCTCCACTTGTGTTGGCATCTCACAACACTTGCTACTAAAACTACACCAATTTTGAAGAGATCTCTGTCTCTCTGAGGCTTGAAGACAAGATGCTGCAGCGGATCGCTCCTGAGTACTTGATCTGTGTATTCTGGTTCAAATAAATATGGTTGTGAAAAAAATTAAACGTTGTCTGTTGATATATCGAAATCTTCTTCCATTGCAATTTCCTGTACGTCTAAATATGTTTAGATCTTCACAGTGAAAGGTAACACTTCCGAAATCTCTGTGTAAACCATAGACCGTAAGTGTAAACAATGAGTGATGTACACACGCGAGAGATCACTTCCGGCACTTTCCGCGCTTGCGCACTGTGCAGACTAAGCCAGAGCGCGCGCTCACGTCACATCAGAAAGCACTCGTGTCCTCAGATCAGTTGGATGTGGTTGTGTACAAGAGGTAAAAATTATATAAATACTATTCGTTTTCTTACACAAACCACTCGTTTCGTGTCTTAGGTCATCAATGTGTATTTACGATGGGGAATTGTTTAATTTGGACTCCTCTGTGCATGCTCTTTGAGGTGGTGACCATAGACCTGCGTTATATAAGTCACAGACCAGAATGGTTTGACCTAAAAATATCAAGATGGGAAATACTGCGGAAACAAAGAAACCTACATCTTGGATGCCCTTGAGGTAAGCTAAAACATACCAAAATTTAATTTGAAAGTGAACCATCCCTTTAACCCTTGTGCATTGTTTAAATTCACTACCCTTTCGTTATGTTCGTGGATGAAAACATCAACTCAATTAAACTGCTGTAAAAATGTATCAGATTATTTTTTTTTCAATTTTCTTTGCATAAATATATTAATCAACCTCATTCCTGATCGAAACTACCAATTGTTTTTTTTTAAATCCAAGATTTTAAATCTTTAATTAACAAAGTTCATAAATGATGTCAATGATTTGGGGGACAAAAACTAACAAAATGACTTATTTTCAATATAAAATTGTGGTTGGATATATATATATATTTTTTTATTTTTTTTACTTTTTATCACAGTCTTGGGCATGTCAAAGATTAGTAACAAGATTGGCTTTGATGCATTGTTAGTTTTTGTGCAGCATTAGGTTTAAATTTTTTCTCCATCATTTACTGTTCATGGCTGTTTTTGCCCCATTGACTTCCGTTATAATGACATTTTTTGATTGCAAAGCCATGACACCATATAATCATGCATTCTTCATTGTTTGTGGTTTTCCCTTTCCCCCTATTCTTACAGTTGCTCACTAGGTGGGAACATTAACCCTTTAGATAGGCCTGTGCAAAAAAGGCTTGGTTTCTGGCTTGTATATGGAGTTATATGGAGAATAACAGCAAATCATAGATTTGTGTGTGTGAGAGAGATTCTTGATTGTTGGTGGTTTTCCCTGTTGGTAAGAGGTAACATTTGTTATTTCTACAATTGTCCACTAGGTGGGACCTAGTGAACAATAATATATATTATATATATATATATATATATATCCAGAAAGGAAAGAAAGACATCATCAAAGTAGTCATTATCTGGCTCGGCTCGGTGTTCATCTTCAGTTCTCTCTTCACAGCAGTTCAGTCAGTGTACTGTTTGAGTAAATTAATTACTCCGGGAATACTGGTTTGTTTGAACTCAGAGGGAATCTCAGCCACATTAAAACAGCTTAAGTAATTTGTGGATTGATGCATATTGGAGACATGAACCGTTTAAAACGATTCAGTTCGATTTGGTGAACTGGTTCAAAAAGATCCGGTTACATCGAATGATTGGTTCCCGAACCGGATATCACAAACTGCTTTGTTTTGAACTCTCTCTCTCACAACAGACACGGAAGAGAAGACAATGCTGAATAAAGTCATAGTTTTTGCTATTTTTGGACCAAAATGCATTTTTGATGCTTCAACTAATTCTAACGGACCCTCTGATGTTTTTCTTACCTTTCTGGACATGGACAGTAGACCGTACACACAGCTTCAATGGAGGGACTGAGAGCTCTCGGACTAAATCTAAAATATCTTAAACTGTGTTCTGAAGATAAACTGAGGTCTCACTGGTTTGGAAAAACATGAGGGTAAGTTATTAATGACATAGTTTTGCTATTTGGGTGAACTATCCCTTTAATGGTGGTGCGGCTTTGAAATGGCGCTCTCCACACCACTCAAATTTTTCAGGACTTCTAAGGAAAACTAAATGCTACATTACGTGAAATCATCGAAAATGTTTACTCTGGCCACACTTGTTCATACTTGGGAGGATGCTACCTCTCCCATTAAGAGTCTTCCAATGCTATCTCCTGAGCTGATCTGGATGGGGCCATTTTGTCTGGAGTGAAACGAGCCTTGAGCGAACAAAATACTGATTTAGACAAAATTGTCACCGTCGTTATCAAATTTGCTTTAGATGATGTGCTGACGCCTCAGATTCTAGATCTGAAAGCAGTCACCACCGTAACTGGGAAGATTGAGCAAGTTGGAAAATCTGTATCTCTGCACCAATTCAGATAAGACACTATACAGGCGGCAGAGACTTTAGAATTGGGGTAATAAGGTCATATTTTCTTGACCTGGTAACGACTCTAGCCACTGCATTGACTCTTATTGTGCACTAACTGAGTTGTACATTTGGCTAAGCCTCTTCGAATTCAGGGTGGTTAATGTTTTCCTATATTTCACTGCTAGTCCTACATTTCGCTGCTTGCTTTATGCCAAATAACTTGTATAAAATCTTGAATCTTGCATTTTGGACTACCTGTAACTTGTTTATTGAGGATCTTGTTTGTGAAAGGTACTTTTAAATGAAAGGTTATTTTCACAGTAATAATACAAATGATGTGGACTCTACAGTAAAAACTCATCTGCATCAACACAAATGAGAAAATCACAGATATGACTCATGACATTTATTCTGAGTTTTATTTCTGTCACAGAAGTTCAGTTGCAGAATTAATGTCATGAAGAGACTCTATAACCTCTCATTGATACTGATTTATCATGCATTTCAAAGCATTATGGGTAGAATCTCTTGTCAGTCTCTTCTGATTCATGAACACAGTTTCACTGATGATGCAGTATAAGTAATCCTAAACCCAGGATAGAGCGGCTGAGTGAATGTGGTCTGGACTGTGTGGATGAGGCTCATTGTGTCAGAGACGCTGTAGAAGGACAGAATTCCTGCTCCGTGATCCACATACACTCCTATTCTACTGCTGATGATGGGCTTCACAGAGAGATCATTCTGTATGTTATTGTGTCTGAATGAGTATTTGGAGCGGGAACAGATCAAACTCCAGGAATGATCATTGTATCCAAACCAACATGCATCACCATCTCCCTTCCTGCTGATACTCTTATATGATACTGATATAGACACACTTCTGTCTCCACTCCACTCAATCTCCCAGTAACAGCGTCCACACACACTCTCTCTACACAACACCTGATACAAACAATCAAATCTGTCTGGATGATCGGGATATGGCTGATCCTCATCCACACGCGTCACATTTCTGTTCTCCTCAGACAGAATGAGTTGAGTGTGTGTGGTGTTTGGATCCAGTGTGAAAATACAGGCATCTGAACACAAAGACAGAGACATTAATAACAACAACAATCACTACAGCTCGGTGTGTGTGTGTGTATGTTTGAGTGTGTCTAAACGTACATTTCTTTAGTCCTGCTATAATCCTGGATTCTCCTCCATGATCCACACTAGAAAACAAAGTCACATTCAGTCAGTAAACATTCACAGAGTGTTTGATCAAATCATATTCTGATGATTGTGAAGAGATTAAGATAAAGCAACAAGTTAACCCATGTTGTAAACACGCTAGCAATATTCTAATGCAAGCAAATTGCTAAAGATGCTAGAACAGCACTAGCAACAGGGTTGACAGCTCATACTCTTTCAGACTCAATCTCTCACTGATAACTAAATTTCACAGCAAATAACAAGAGAACAGAAAATAAATCTCTGAATCTGCTCAGCATTTTCTCACTTCTTTGATTTCTCAGAGACTGGACTGCTCTAAAGCACAGAGATTCTGCACCAGTAACATTTCATCCTGCACTTCACAAGAGCTTGAAGAAACTCCAGCAGTGAGGTGCGTTTTTTAGGCCCGTTTATACAGAGAAATTTTGAGCTGTATACGCATACATTTTTTTTTATCTTATAAACATTTTGTCCATCCTTGACATGAGGGAACAGGTAAATAGCAGTTCAATCAGGTAACTGGTGATGTGCTCATCATTCTGCTGATTGAGATTGGAGAGGTGTGGATATTGTTGGGCTGATGGGATCCGTGACACATATTCATGCATCATAAAATTTACTTAAGAAACTTAAACTCTTGATAAATAGTTTACAGGAAAAACACTGACAGAAAGATTATACTGTGTTTCTGCAGAACGTTGGACTGAGTTTTAGATTTTCTTAACCTGTTAACTGTCGGTTCCACTTTTTGAGCAAAGACATGAAAATTAAATTTCCAACTTAAACTGTTATAAATTTTGAATTTTTTGGTCCACAGATTTCAGTTATAAAGATTATATAACAAAAAATTATAGAAGTTTAATTTTATGAAAATATGATACATACGAATTGGAATATTTATATTTTATATAAAATATATATTTTACAAAACATGTTTTACTTTAAAGCTGCTGGAAAATCAAAGCCAAAATTCTGAACAAGTAATGTTCAAAATTTGCGGTTAATATCGAAAAAATTGTGATTTTGTTTGGGCGTAGTACTAAGTTCCCTATCAAAAGCTACTCTCGATGCTGTGCTCAATAGTGCTAATGAGAACATTCTTTGTTCGACCGGTTTTGACGCATGTGTGTCAAACACGGCAAGAATTGGCTTAAATAACCTCGGCAGGTGACGTCACTGATAACGTGCACCTGCAGGTTATAAATAGACGTGAAACGGAAACATCCTCAGGTTTCTTTGTCTTCAGAGACTGCATTGTGTGTGTGTGTCACGCTGATGAAAGTATTAGTTTAAAAGGAAGTATGTTGAGAATTAAAAAAGGAAACAGAAAGTTCTAACTTTGATGCATGCCTCGCTCTCCATGGCCGATCTCTGAAGAGAAATCGCATGTTTATTGTTTGAAAAAAAAAGAGGCTGCCTTCGCGTTCTAGAGTGGCAGTTGTAAGCACCGCGGTTCACTTCCTATCCGCGCTAGGCTCTTTGCTCTCACGAGGAACGAGCTGCTTCCCGCTCATTAAGATCGCGCTCCGATCTAGAAGATAGGACGGTTCTTGTACCCACCTACGAAATGTTCCCAGGCACTTCTTCAGATTGGAAAGGGGCTGCTGTAGCTCTAGCTCCTGTTGAAATGGACATTGAGAGTGCTCTCTCCTAGCGCTCCTCTCGTAATTATAAGCACATGAGGAGTTACTAGGTAGTGACTCGTGCAGTGAACAGATTAAAGCCTTAAAGTTAGATTTTGTACATTATGACTTCATTGGTGAGAGAGATGCTAGCTGCTATCTCTCCCCATTGGAGCAACATAATTTAAATAAAAATATAAATCAAAAACTGATGATGAAATAATGATGATGATGATGAATAACAAATTATATATATATATATATATATATATATATATATATATATATATATATATATACTGTAGCAACATCTACACTTGGATGGAACGTATTTCATGCTGTGGGTCAGACTAGTGCTGCCCTGCACACCATGGGTTCTGCAGGCGTATCAGGCTGATCTAAAAAATCTGAGTGCCAGGAGGAGACTTTTAATATGTTTCTCACTCACTTTGCTCAAGTGTCAGGGCTGTCAAAAATAAATAAATAAATAAACAGTCCCGACCAGATCCAGCTCCTTCAAATATAGAGTGTGGCAAGTTGTGCAGCCCCTCATGAGACTGGGGAGCAGCTTGTAACACATGGCAGCTGCAGATAGAGCTGGACTAAAGTACGGTCATCATGACCAAATCAAGGGCCTTAAGCTGTGCCCATGACAAAGGTGTGTCCCCTCAGGGAGGGCCCTGGAAAATTCCATCAGAAGTGTAAGGCTCCTTCCTGGCACCCTTAGCGGATCACTGAACAACCTCCGTCACCACCAGTGTTTTGGGGGTTGCAGTGGCCTCCAGTGAAATGATACATGGTCTGTTGCTTCCTGCCACGTTTCAGGACACCAGACCTCAACAACCAAAGTGTCACAATTAGTGCCCTTTTTGGAGAAGCTGGCAGCATGGAAGCTACTGCCAAAAATCTCCCCATGATTCGAAAGAACTGTAGTGAAGGGCTACAGGATTCAGGTTGCACATCGTCTTTTGCGTTTCAACAGCGTGGTCTCCACCTCTGTGAAACCGGCATGTGCATATCTGTTGACACAGGAATCACAGACTCTGCTGGTCAAAGGGGCCATAGAATGTGTTCCCCTGCCAGACAGAGAGTCAGGCTATTACTGTCGGTATTTCTTGATTCCCAAGAAAGATGGATCTAATGGACGTGTATTTTCATTTTGAAATATTGCCACAACTCAGGAGGTTCCTGAGGTTCGCTTTCGGGGGCGAAGCTTACCAGTATCAGGTTCTTCCATTCAGCCTAACTTGGTTATCCCACACTTAAACGAAATTCATGGATGCAGCTCTGGCTCCTCTACGACTCCAGGGCATCCACATTTTAAATGAATATAAACGACTGGCTGAATCTGACCCAGTCTCAAGAGTTTGCGCTTCGACATCAGCATGTCGTCCGGTTCCAGACACTTACAGTGCGGCGGCGTTGGTATTCTCGTTACCATTAGCGCTATTGAGTGCAGCATCGAGAGTAGCTTTTGATAGGGAATGTCTCGGGTTATTTGACTGTAACCCAGGCCCGTCGTCAAGGGGGGCATCGGGGGGCAGTGCCCCCCCAAATTACTTTTTGTGCCCCCCTAAACGTAACGCACAGAACAATTATCCAAACTTGCATTACTGTGCATTCACACCGCCGGCGTCGAGAGCGTCAAAGTGGCCGGAAGTCATTCATTTTCAATGTAAACCAGCGTCGAGCAGCTGCGAGGAGTGGCGCGGCTTGGCCTTTGAGAGCGTCGAGCAGAGTTGAAATCAAGGCAACTTTATGGTAATGAGCTATGACGCGGTTGGGCAGCAACCAATCGTAACGTAGAAGTCAACCGCTTGAGAGGATTCCAGAGGACGCAGCTCCGATCACATTAGTTCCCAAGCAAAATAGAAGACAGGTTGATTATTGCTGTTTCGCGCTTGCAGTAATCTATGATGTGTCCCTGTTTGCATACCGGGACATAAAAAAATAATTAAAAGTGACACGTGGACCAAGGTGTCTGAGATCGTTCATTTTAAGTAAAGGATCTTAATATTTCGTCCACAACAACATTTAATGAGATTAATTTATAACGTTAACCTCCTTGTGGTTAGTCTGCATAAGATCAACAAGTCTGTTTACTTTGCGGCCACTTTCAATACAAATTAAGCAGTCGGTAAACGTCAGAGTGCTCACGCATCTTTCGGCAGTGTCATGAGCAGAGCGGCAAGAGCAATTTTTGACCCTCCCGACGCCGCTGGTGTGAACGCGCAGTTAGACGTTTGATATTGATTTAGATTATTGCATTAATAACGTTGTTTCAGCAGAACTTGGCTCACATGAACAGTAATCACTACAACGGTAACACTAGAAATGCATAACACATTACCTTCAGAAATGATTCAGATGATTCATTATTCAACGCATTATTACACAGAACATAATTTTAAATATAATTATATTCATAAATGACTGTTAAAACATCCCAAAACAGCACCCAAACCTTGCAAAGACCTACCTCATTAATTATTCAAATACAACAACCAATGGCAAGTCTCCAGCAGCAGACCTTTCAATATGTTATTTTTGTGTTAGTAGTTTTATTAATTCAAATTACAATATGCAGTTTGTGTGTAAGTATATGTATATGTATATATAAATCATGCAATTCATTTAGTTAAGCATACAGTATTGTATTGTTTATACGCAATTCCTTTGCGCAGCTGAGCTGCGCGTTGCATGTGATCTCAGAATAAATGTTTGGCGGTTTTGGAAATGTTAAGAGACAATAAACAGATACGTTGAGATCAAACGGTGAAGTATTTTATTTGAATAATTGAACAAAACAAGACTATTGTGGTCTATTTTAGTTATAGCCTAATATGGGTTTATGTTATGGTCCGTCTCAGATCATTAAAAAAAGTGTGCCCCCCTATGAAAATTAAATGCCCCCCCATTTGGTTTGTTCTGGCGACGGCCCTGCTGTAACCATGTTCCCTGAAGAAGCGGGAACGAGATGCTGCGCCTCAATGCCGCACTGTCGACGTGTCCTGACGTCTCTTCAGACAAAGGGGTAACCTGAGGATGTTTCCATTTCATGTCTATTTATAACCTGCAGGTGCACTTTATCAGTGACGTTACCTGCAGAGGTTATTTTAGCCAATTCTTGGCGTGTTTGACACACATGCTTCACAACCGGTCGAACAAAGAATGTTCTCATTAGTGCTAATGCAAAAAAAAATTATGTGCAAAAACACGTAAAAGACAAAAAAATTGGTCATTATAACAGTTCAACAAAAAGGCAGCTAGCTAGAAATACAAATATAATTAAAAAGAACCCACAATAAAGTTCCTTACTTATTAAGCAAGATTCTTAGACTATTGTAACTTTATGCTACCTGTGCTCGTTATTTATGCATACACATCCCTAATAACAGACATGTATTTAGACTAATCTGCAACTGTGAAAAAAAAAAAAACAATAAATCAGGGAACTCACCAGGGGAAAGCATCAGGACATATAAGCCCAAATACATTTTCTGCATGTAAAACATGCATACAGGAGAAGAATCAAAAGACAACACATAGACCTACTTTTTATAATGGCACTAAGACCTCATTTACACTGCAGGTCTTGATGCCCAATTCTGATTTGTTGCCTACATCCGATTTTTGGTTGTCCATTACATGTTCTTTCATTTGTGACCCATATCCAGTTCATCTGTTTAGACTTGCCATACTACCTGAAACATTGATGCCCGCACATGTGCTTACTTTTGAGAATACTGTGACCTATGCTGACAAAACAAGTCACAAAGAACAATATAAAAAAGGCATTCTCCATTAAAATACCTTCAAAATGATTTATGATTTGTTGGCATCGGAAAAAAAATTACCCACATCCATTTGAAGTCAATAGAGTGAAGTCCTCAATTTTTACTTATTAATTACTATATTAATAATCACAATACAGCTATTTTTTATTTTATCTTTGCTATTATAAATAAGAAGTTTAATGATGCTAACTGCACTAGCAATGAATCACTGATTTACATAATTTGTACAGTTTGTTGATTAAAGACTTAAAAATGTGAGGACGTTTTATTTATATGTCCCTTCATTTTACTTCCATTGTTTTAGGTAAAATGTTATGTTTTATTTATTCACTTTTTATTTTTAATTAGATAATAGGAATAAATTAATACAAATGTATTCACATTTTAGTTAAAATTGAAAAAATTATAAAAACTAAACTAAAATAATATTAATAAAATAACCTTGATATAATTAATAGTTTTGTTGATATTATTAATTATTATGTTATTGATATTATTAATACTAATATTAACCCTCTGGAGTCGATTAACGCGGAGATAATCATGAGTCATTTTCTCCTGATAACCCCGAAAATAACTTAAATTACACTTTCAGTTTTGATCGTATAGATAAGAGCAATACATCAATCGAATCTGTAAAGGGTCTACTTTTTTGTATACAGATATAAGAACAACAAAACTTTGTGCACTTATAAAATAAAGATAACAAACAAGGTGTGCTGTCTGCAGCCTTTGTCTGCGCTGATCTTCATTTACAAACACGTATTTAAAATGAACTGTAACTCCGTGAATACTCAACGGAGAGACATGAGAGAGATATCTACAGAAAGCCTTTTAAACTAAACAAGCTACTGAAAACAGATATTCTGTGATAAAGTAATTCATATAAAAACAAAGTGATGTCAGTTTTTCACGTTTCCCTTCATTATCTTCTAATGAGACTCTAAAAAATCTTCAAGTTTTTTTATTTTACTGTTTGCTTCGCGATGAGAGGAATAAGACATAATTCACCCCAAAAAAATTTGAAGTGGCTGAGGATTTGAGATTTGGATTTCCTCAAAAAATTATTTACTTGTACTAGTTTTCACATAACCTGTAAACATTTTACTAGTTATACTTTTTCAAAAAACTTTTTCCAAACTATAAATCCTGACTAAATGTATAATCAAGTGAAATATTGTAAAGTTTCAATAACAATATACTATAATATACAATTCAAAAGCTTGATGTAAATAATATAAATGAAACAAATAAATGTAACTGTAAATAAGGAACAAACAATGCTGTTCTTTCAATTTATCCCCCCTAAAAAACCTGAAAAAATATTCTCAGCTCTTTTCAACATTAATAATAATTATAATAATAATAACAATAAATGTTTTTTTTGTAGAAAATACGTTTGTTAAAAGGATTTCTGAAGGATTGGTGACTGGAGTAATGATGCAAAAAAATCAGTTTGAAAGTAAGCTTTGATTGTTCCTAATAAACTGTTTAGCTGCACTCACAAGTGGATGTTAAATTGTGTTGTGGTATAATTAAATGTATTCTAAAACTACAAACATAAAATTATATAGATTTATTTTTTCCTCACATTCTTTCTTGTAACTCCTCCCTCTCAGTGACACAGCTGACTGAAAGGCTCATTATGCAGGCCTTTGTCTTCTCAGGTGTAAATCACAATGATATTCATGATAGTGTCAGGGATCTGGCAAGCCTCGTTCCAACCAATCTACAATGCTCACGTTCCCCTGAGTACTAACCAGCCACACCTGCCCCGCATTAAGGATCCAATTAAGGCACTATAAAACACTCACCATAACATCAGTTCTCTGTCAAGCCTCCAACAGGAACAGTCTCTTCGCACTTGCCTCCTGACATCTCACTGTTTCCCAGTCATAACGTATACTTACCCCTGTGTAACACTAACCTGTGTCCTTGTTTTGCTGCGCTCAGGACCACGGATCACCGTATTGTTACCAGTGATTCGACTGTCTCTGTAGTCTCCTGCGTATATCCCAAGCTGGTACTGTCTTTGGCCTCTGTGAAGGAAGAGAACATACGTGAGCGATCTGTGACTGTGGCTTTGACACTCCTGAATCAAACATGCTCACCTGCCTACTATTCCGATCCCCTGTGTTATCATACTGCTCACACTTGAAGACACGAAGCACTCACGGAGCACTACAAGACGAAGTATTCACTCAGCACTTGCATACCTAAATGAAGACACTGAACTGAATTCACTTACCTCTGTCTCCTTTGTATATCCTGACAGAAGGCTTGACCAACACCGAAAGTGTGAATTATGCGCAGCCGAAGGACAGCGCTTCCGCTAATCCCGCTTCCACGTTGGTGTATATGGCAAGTTCAGGCTAACGACTAGCACCCTTCTCCGGTCGGGAGGAAGATTGCAATAGGTTTTTACTACAATGTTCACTTGCACTTGAGCAGCATGCACACCAATACCCTACACAATTGTCCGGACCAGCACTGAGATAGGCCGAAGCGCTATGGTTTCAGGAATCCACAATCACCTCTTCCTTACAGAATTTTATCGCTTATTTCAAGGAAGTGTTTGGGCGACTGATGGGGGATTCTTTGGTCAGTGATCAGCTCTTAAACCTGCAACAAGGTAAAAAGACAGTCTCAGATTATTCCCTTGAATTTCGTACTTTGGTTGCAATGAGTGGATGGAATGAAAAGGCTCTTCTTACAGTGTATCGACGAGGTTTAAACCCTATACTCTGACTCCAACTCCCCATATATGATGACAATCTGGGGTTAGAAAAATTCATGCAACAAGCTTTCCGGGTTCACCTGAGGTCCCAGTCCTGCTATCGGGAACCATATGGATAACGCTCCTCGCCGAAATGTACCTGAGAAAACTCCTGAGCCACAGCCAGAAAAGATGCAAGTAGATTCCCAACGTTTATCCCAGGGGGAACGAAATCGTTGGCAAGAGCTTAAACTGTGTCTGTACTTCGGATGTGGTGAACATTTCATACGCACCTGTCCATCTCGCCCTCCACGGTTAGTGGTGAGTTCGGTTCTTCCCCAACCCTCAGTATCAATCCCACTAAAAATCTCTGTGAATCTGAAGTTTAAAGGTCTCTATATGTAGGCTACCACCATTGTTGACTCCAGATCAGCTAGAAATTTCATTTCAGGGAAGTTAGTTAAGACCCATCAACTCCAAAGGACTAGAACTCCGAAGCCATACTCCATCTACGCAGTGACAGGAGAGATGATAAATAAAGGGTACGTGACATCTCAAATAGCACCAATCACCCTCTGTGTGTTGAGCATAATCACCAATAACAATTCACACCATTCATACTCACTAATAGCCGCGCTGAACTGATAATAGGCCACCCTTGGTTGATCTAGCACCAGCCTTTCATAGATTGGACCACAGGGAAAATACTAAAGTGGGGCTGTGACTGCCATATCAATCAATTAACACATTCCTCACCATCTGTTGATGACCATCCTGTCTTCATGTAAATAAATTCCACGTCAATTGAGAGTCCCTAGGAAAACTTGTCTGTCAATGTTCCATCTTGTTACGCCTCTTTTGCAGATGTCTTCAACCCCCTAGCAGCCTCCAAGTTTACGCCACATCGCCCTTGACATTGCGCGATCGATCTAGTCCCTGGAGAGACCATTCCAAAGGGGCAAATTTACTCCCTGTCCATCCCTGAACAAAAGACCATGAAGGAATACGTAGAAGAAGCCTTAAAACAATTCCTAGTATATAACATCAACGAAGATGTATAGAAGAAGTGTTTAAGATGTATGACCATAAAACCCAAGTGATCACTTCATGGCCAACTCCCAAGTCCATCAAGGAGCTTCAGAGTTTCCTGGGTTTCGCCAACTTTTATCGCTGCTTTATTCATCAGTATATTATGATTACCGCACCTCTCACTTTTCACTCCTAAAGGGAAAACCAAAGACCCTTTAGTGGAACTACGAAGCTGAGCAGGCCTTCCAAGCCTTAAAGACTGCTTTTACAACAGTCCCACTACTTCAACACCCAGACCCAGAGAAGAAGTTCATCGTGGAAGTGGATGCCTCAACAACCACCGCCTCAAGCTAATCCTGTCCAAATATTCAAAGAATGTAGCCAAAACTATGCTATGTGCTCATTTCTCCAAGAAATTGTCTCCAGCAGAGAGAAACTATGACATTGACAACAGAGAACTCCTTGCAGTAAAACTGCCACTTGAAGAGTGGAGGCACTGGTTGGAGGGGGCCAGGCAACCATTTCTCATGCTAACTGATCACAAAAACCTTAAATATCTGAAAGAGGCCAAGAGACTCAAGCCTCATCTGGTCCAGGTGGGCCCTATTCTTTCCCAATTCCACTTCAAGATAGCTTATCGTCCCGGACATACTGTCCCGCCTCCACGCCCTTGAGGAAATCCCTTACGAACCAGAACCCATTTTGCCCACCAGGTTATTTGTTAATCCAGTGGGATGAAATGCTCCGCGAACAAGCATAACAACAACCCATCCCACCTGCATGCCCACCTGGGAAGGTGTACGTATCCAAAGACCATCGTAGAACCCTTATCTTCCATGCACACTCCTCCATAGGAACAGGTCATCCAAGGGTAAATAAACCCATTGTGTCGGATAGAGGACCCCAATTCATCTCAAGGGTATGGCGGGCATTCTTCTCACTCCTTAATGTCACTATAAGTCTCACTTCCGGATATCACCCCCTGACCAATGGACAGACAGAACGCAAGATTCAAGATTTTGGTCGCTTCCTTCGAACCTTTTTCCATCAAAACCAAACCTATGGAACCGGTTCATAAGCTGGGCAGAATATGCACAAAATTCACTCCAACAGTCATCCACCGACCTTACCCGTTTCCAATGTGTCATAGGCTATCAACCTCCTCTGTTCCCCTGGTCCGGTGAGCCATCTGAAGTCCTTGCAGTTAACACCTGGTTTCAGAGTAGTAAGAGGGTATGGAACCAGGCCCACCATCATCACCAGCAGGCCGTAAATCGTGACCAACACTCTGCCAATACTCATCAAAGACAGGATTAAACTTACCAACCTGGTCAACCTGGTTTGGCTCTCAACTCCAGACATCCGACTAAGACAACCTCTGCTCAAAGAGTTCCATGCCCAGCATCCGGAAAAAACGCTCCGCGACCCAGAAGCAGGCCCCCAAAGCGTCGGAGAGCTAGGTCTGCTGGTGCAGACCCTGGAGGGGGGGTAGTGTCAGGGATCTGGCAAGCCGATTCCAACCAATTCACAATGCTCACGTTACCCTGAGTACTAACCAGCCACACCTGCCCCGCACCAAGGATCCAATCAAGGGACTATGAAACACTCACCATAACGTCAATTCTCCGTCAAGCCTCCAACAGGAACTTGCCTCCTGACACCTCACTGTTTACCAGACGTAATTTATACTTACCCTTGTGTAACACTAACCTGTGCCCTTGTATTTCTGCCCTCAGGACCACGGATCACCAAATTGTTACCAGTTTTTTGACTAACCTCCACCCACATGAATACACAAAAAAGAGGACGAGGTCTTGTTGCTGTTTTTTTCATCTCGGAGTCCAATCACCTTTGTTTAAGCTTCCCAGGGATGCTGTATTTGGAGATTAACGGTTACAATTTATGTTTTACTCGGTTCCCGAAAATTATAATCATCATGTAAAACTATGTGCAGCTCATTTTGCTGAGGACAGCTTCCTCGATCTCAATCAGTTTAATGCCGAACTCGCACAAAGATTATTCTTGAAAGATGGAGCAGTTCCCTCTTTGTCTGGTGAAGGCGTTGTTTATGGACCACAACCGGTAAATGTATTGTATTATTTAAGTTGGTGCATTTAACAGTTTCTGTAATTTATTACACAAAGGGCAACACTGTTTAGCTTTGTTAACTAGATGTTAGGGCTGTGCAAAAAAATCAAACGTGATTTTCATGCGCATCTCGTCAGTAAAAACGCTCCTGTGATCATAAGTACATCTCTAGCATGTGCGTTCTAGCACAATCGTGTTTCCAGGAGGGCAGCGTGCTCTTAGGCGGTGTCGAGTCACAACAAAGGAACCGCTGGCGCAATCAGAACTCTTAACATATTTCTGAAGGATGAACTTTATAGAACAAGGAAGTCATCAGCCCATTTTTATGACAGTGAAACAAAACAGTGAAAAACACTGAATTGCGAATTGTTTGAAAAATACTGTTTTTTTTTTACATGCGAAACATGAACACATTATATTGCACACTGTAAACACAAAGCTTCAAAAAAGCACGAAAACCGGGACCTTTAACATTTTTAGATTTTCACTAACCACGCATAACATATATTTTTTTCAAAAACACAATCATGTACATACATGCTGCTCACATATTATTATAGCCAAGTTTGTGATGATTACAGTGAGATTAGACTTTAGCCATTTAGATGTGTAAAATAAACTGGGCTATATTTTTTTTGTATGTCATGGATAGGAGTAGCTATCTTTCCTGTTAAAAAAATTACAGAATAACAAAAGAGTCTACATGTATTGCATATTGAAACGCTTTTTATCCACAATGTATCATACAAAACATTATACAGCATGTTTTATATCAAAGTATGATTGAAACAACATGATTGGAGCTGTTTTCTTGGTTGTGTTTGCTGTTTACCATTTACATGTAAATGTTGTACATTGGTAATTTATAAACAAAATGTATAAAAAAATGTAGCTTTGGAGCAAATGCTCCAAACGGTTCTAGTGTGAATAGATCTCACGTCTACAACTGCAGTGAAGATGTAGGTAGGTTGATGTGAAGCTGACACAAAGTTCAAGCTTGCAGATCAAAATGGTTTCATATGTGACCAATTTTAGAAAGTGCGAACTAAAATTTGACGTGGTCACATTTGTGTGAGTGTATGGTCCATTCTTCTCTGCTCCATAAAGTGCACACTGCAGAGGCGCAGCACAGTGCAGCATCAGATTTTACTGATTACGTGAAGAGACTAAGAGAGGTGCTTTGAGTGTGAGTGCTTCGGGTGTATAGCCTGGTTTATACTTGCCATGTCAGCAGAAGTGCAAAGGTGCACATGGCAAAATTATGCGAATGCTCAGGAAACAATGGTGGATGAAGGATTAGATTTTCAGACGAAATGTAAATGTTAAGTAAAAGAGGCAAAAAATGCAAGCACTGTCACTGACAGGGAAGTTCATTTAAAAAAAAAAATAATTTTGAAAAGCTTGTTGTCTTTGAAAAACATCAGCATGCATTGACTAATCCCATGTTGAAGCAAAAAAGTGTGACCAAATCGTGCTGGTGCAAGCAACTTAGAAAATTAGTCACAGCAGTGTGACCAGTAGGAAGATGAGTCTAGAGCCCAATTTATGCTCGAAATAACATACTCAACATACTTGAATTTATCCAGTGAGCAATTTGGATCCTCAAGTTTTTCATAGAGCAGCTTGACTCCTGAATCTCCTGGGTGATTGTAGCTCAGATCCAGCTCTCTCAGATGTGAGGGGTTTGAACTCAGAGCTGAAGACACATAACCACAGCCTTCTTCTGTCACCATACAGCCAGACAATCTACAAACACAACAATGGTCCGCATGATGTTTGACATTCAGACAATTCAATGTTTTGTTGATACACCAAGAAAGGCACATGGAAAGTCTGCTGTTTCTTTTTAGTTATCAGAAATACTCTTACTTGTCTTATAATTTCATGCAAGACTTCTGTTGAGTTCACTGATATAATTTTTTAGAGGGTATAACATGATTTGCAATGTGGTTTGTTTGTAGCATTTGGGTTTTGTACTTGTAAAATGCATTTTGTAATAAAAACTGTCACTGGTGTTTCTATTCACGTGAACACCATGTGTGATGACCTTGTGTGAATAAGTTAATGGGATAGTTCAGCCAAAAATGAAAATTTTCAATAATGACTCAACCTCATGTCATTCCAAACCTGTAAGACCTCAGTTCATCTTCAGAGCATTCAGAGCAGTTAAGATATTTTAGATTTAGTGCGAGAGCTTTCTGTTCCTCCATTGAAAATGTATGTACGGTATACTGTCCATGTCCAGAAAGGTAAGAAAAACATCATCAAAGTAGTCCATGTGACATCAGAAGGTCAGTTAGAATTTGTTGAAGAATCAAAAATACATTTTGGTCCAAAAATAACTAAAATTATGACTTTATTCAGTATTGTCTTCTCGGTCTTTTGTGAGCGCGTTCATGACGCTGCTGATATACGACGCTTCTGACATATTTCCTGGTGTTTTTTCCCAATAACAAAGATAACACATCAGCAGCATAAGGCCGGGTTCACACCGCAAGCTGCAGCAGCGCGTTAGCAGCAGGTAGGCAGAGTAGAAGCAGCGCGGGCCTATTTTGCTTTCACACCGGCAGCGGAGGCAGCGCGCAACTGAACAGCGGATTTTGGACAGAGTACTCTATAATGGTAGTACTCTATAATGTTCGCATTGCTTTATTTCCATTTAAAATACATTTAAATATTTTAATTAATAATTTAATTGTAACTTTTGTTGCATCTTTGTTTTGCTGTCTTTATTTTCCGTGCAGTATGTGTTGTTAATAGAAGAAAGGCCATTGCGCTATATTTGTTATTAACCCCTTACTAGTAACCCCCCTTTTTTGGCATGGAGACCGAAATTACATACCCAAAATAAAAAGGTTTCTGCTCATGATTCTTTCTGACTAGATACATATTCAACATATGTTCACAAAGCTGACACTTTAAAGTTTACTGTTCAGGAATCAGAATCACTCAGACTGTTATGATAATAGAGATATATAAGCTCAAACATAAAAACAAAAATAAAAATATTAAAAACATATGTTTTAAATGTATTTAAAAAAATGTTGATGTAGGAAATGAGTTTGAAAACACAGTGTAGCTAAGGCCACAAGTCTTCCAAGACTTCATAAAAAATTTCATAATCGAATCTGTAAAACTGTGAATTTTATGAAATATTTTCTAAGGCCATGTCATGTGTGTTTTTAGAGAAGGCTAATCAGATTGATTTATGGCCCTTGTCATCTCTGTAAGATCTCACATGTAAACTTTCCTGTGCTCTTTGTGTATGTTTCACTGTTGAAAACTGCCCGAATCATGATTGTATTGTTCTCACCAAACGGTTCTTTCACACCTCCGCCAAGTATGACACATTATCCGCATTATTCTTTTATCATTATTCTTTTGTTTTTATTCCACCTTTATTAGCCTTGATTGTGGTTTTTCAGGCTTTACAAAGCAACAAAGCAGCGATCTCACTTCAGTCTCTCTTTGCATTTAGCCCTTATTTATCAAAAGTCTTACTATAAAAATACAACAAAACATTTTCTTACGACCTTACGTGAATTATTGAGACAAAAATGCATTATGAAGAAGAAAAGCACCTGCTATTAGTAGCATTGGTGCTAACGTTAGCATCAAGCTACATCTGACAATTTATGAAATTATTAGTTACACTTTTACTCAAAACTCACTTTAAACCCCGATCGAGTGTTTATAATAACTTCCTTTAGCGATCAGGGGTGGAATTTGGTCGTTTACTGTTGTAAAAATATGTTATTTGTTGCCTTTTTCATCGCTGCACAAGTTAGCATTTCCGATGTACATTTTCGATTTTTTTTATAAAAACGCCCCAGATCTCAAGAAATTCTCATACCAAGCTTTACTATCGTAATCGCGGGTTTATTATTCGGATATTTTGTGTGTACAGAGGTGTTTCAGTGTTGTTTTGGCAAGATAACTACCAGGAAGTGTGCAGGAAGCATGTGACACGATGGGGCGGTGTCCAGATATGAAACTCTAAGATTGATGTTTGAAAGACCCAATCAGAGTCTGAGTCACACACCGCACGAGCTGTGACTACTGCACGCACACAGAGATCGCTGGGAGAGGCTGTTTATCATCTGATCGCGTAAATCCGTGGAAAATGAATAGAAATGACGATTCTGTCTGAAGAAATATGAAGTAAACATCAGTAAATATATCCATATATCTCCGCAGATATGCATCTTTGGTCTGTAAATCCTTATTGACGCTGTTCAGTGAGTCTATGTGAACACAAATAAACCGCTCTTGACGTGACTGAATATGAGTGAGTTGTGAATTTCTATTCAAAATGTGGCATAATACGGATTTATTATTTTGCACTCCTGACATAAATCACTAAATATCTGTCACTGCAACAATGTTTTATCAAAATATTGGTCAAATATCGAAGCTTGAGTCTTTAAACTTTCCATTGATGCACAGTTTGTCCAGATGAAGTAAGACAGTGATGTTTAATGTGCTGTGAAAGTGAAACAATAATAAACTGGGGCCGTCAGCGATGTTTGCACGCAAAGGGGTTAAGGAGATTATGAAAAAGACGCAGACTTTGGGTTCATCCCATTAACCAACGTAAGAGAGAACTTGGTGCATATTACCATCTTGTCACTGGGTTTGTTTGCAAGCACGTTTAGCAAAGGACAACCTGAAAACCAATTTAATATACGGTTTTAAATTCTGTGTATTGTAAATGGTTCACAGCCTTGACTTCCTGCTCATCTTGTTTATTATATATGCATATCACCTGCTTTTGTTATTTGTGTGCTTATGTGTAATTTAGAAATTGTAAATAAATGGTTCCAGTTGAATCAGTTTTGAATCAAATATTGAGTTGTTTGCTCGTGTGCCAGCGAAAGCGTCAAAAACACTATACAATTACTTACCATCTGTAATATGAGCCGTTGCAACTTCATGCTTTTTCCTTCTCCTGCAAGTCTTTGTAAAGTACATTGTGTGGATCATAAAGAACTTGATATTTCTCAACTTCCACGATGAGACGAGTATAGTCCATTATTGTCTTTCCAGGGGCATTCTGAAGACCACCGCCTGTGACACCATGTGCTGTTGTTTATGATTATCAGCATGTCAGCACGACATCCGTTCTTCTGCCAATATATTGGCCTATTTATAAGAATACGCCTACTACTACTAATAATAAATATATCTCTAAGGATAAACTAGCAATATAAATTATTTAAAGTTGTTTTTGTATTTCGGCAAAAAAAGTTTATTTTTGGATAGAACTGTAGTACTTTGACAGATTTTGTAAAAAAAAAAAAAATTATATATATATATATATATATATATATATATATATATATATATATATATATATATATATATATATATATATATATATATATATATATACATATACATATAATAATTTTTTAAAAAAATATCATACATTTTTTATGTAATTCGCTAAAAACACAGTAGATATCATTAATGCAAATTTTGGGCAAAATTCCTTTTTCGTTTCAGTACATGTGTATTTTGGCCATGATCATTGTCACTTTATCTTCTATACATATTTTTTTATATTAATTTTCTTTCCTAACATACTCCAGTTCTTGTTAAAACACCCTAGATGTGCTTATTTTGTGCATTTAGAGAACTTTTTGTGTGAAATCATATTTATTTTGTCCATCAAAGGTATACTTACACTTTAACTGAGCGTCAGCAGTGGGTGCAAAAATAGACCCAGCGCCGAAACGATCGCGGCACTGCTGCTTCTGCTCTGCTTCTGCAACGCTCTGCCGCACAGCCTCTGCATGCGGTGTGAACGCTCTCATCTGTTAACATAGGCACCGAAAAAAATACGCGCTGCTTCTGCTCCCGGCCTAATACGTTAACAGCATCACTACAGTGTTGTGAACGCACTCACAACAGACCCAGAAGAGAAGACAATGGGTCAGAAGGATTGCATAATATAAAGTAGGTTACCTTGCACAGCTGAATATGGCCTGCTGGGAAAAATGGGTAAAACTTTATAATAACGTTCCATTATGAGTTATTTATAAGTCAGTTATAAATTATTAGATAATGATGAACTTATCATTTACAAAACATGACTATACATTCATAAATTATTTATAAGTAATAAGTCAATATTATTTAGTAATAATTTATTAGTTCAGTTATAAGTCACTTACAAGTTATTAGGTAATGATGAACAAATCATTTACAAAACATGACTATATGTTCATAAATTATTAATAAGTGGTATGCTAATGATTTACATGATATGTGAGCTGCAGTGGAAGGTAAAAGTGGTTGAGAGGTTCACTTTATCACTAGATTCCACACACTCCACACAGTATAGTGCTTTAGTATACCTGCATGTTTATGCTTTTGATCACAGACCAACTTACAACTTCATAAATAAATCATATACAGTACAGACCAAAAGTTTGGACACACCTTCTTTTTCAAAGTTTTCTTTATTTTCATGACTATGAAAATTGTAGAGTCACACTGAAGGCATCAAGGGCTGTTTGACCAAGAAGGAGAGTGATGTGGTGCTGCTCCAGATGACCTGTCCTCCACAGTCACCAGACCTGAACCCAATTGTGTTGGTTTAGGGGTGCGCTGGACCGTAGACAGAAGGCAAAAGGGCCAACAAGTGCTAAGCATCTCTCGGGGAACTTCTTCAAGACTGTTGGAAGACCATTTCAGGTGACTACCTCTTGAAGCTCATCAAGAGAATGGCAAGAGTGTGCAAAGCAGTAATCAAAGCAAAAGGTGACTACTTTGAAGAACCTAGAATATGATTTTTCGTTGTTCCACACTTTTTTTGTTATGTATATAATTCCATATATAATTCCACATGTGTGGAAACTCTTTGAATGAGAACGGGTGTCCAAACTTTTGGTCTGTCTGTATATAACTTACTAATGGATTTAATTAATCGTTTATTCATCATTTGTATCATTTATTCATCAACTAATAACATAAACAATCTACTAATTATCTGTTTGATTAATTTAATTATAACTTTTTTAAGATAACTTACAACATATTTTTAAATCGTTAGCATACCACTTGTTATGTATTTATGTATAGTCATGGTTTGTAAATGATACGTTCATCATTAACTAATGACTTACAACTGAATTAATAAAACATCACTAAAATGTTATCTAATTACTTATTAATCATTTATGAATCTATAGTAATCTTTTGTAAATGATAAGTCATTTCTAAATTATTAGTTGATGAACTAATTTCTGAACTTTGCTATAAAGTGTTACCAAAAACTGTTCTTATGCCTTACTAGTGGTCAGTGCTCTGTAGTGCCAACCAGAAGGCAACAGTTTGAAGAGAGAGTGTGCAGGGTGAATGGGTTCCAAAGTGTGTTTACCAGCCATTTTCCTCAATCTTTGAGATTGGGCGGGGGAAACCAATAATCCTCTCAGAAGTCTGGACTGCCAACTGTAGTCTCTTGATGTCTGATTTGGGGGCTGAATTAAACCAGACAGTTATCAATGTACACAGGACAGACTCAGTGATAGCCGAGTATAACTGTTTCAGCAGCTTCTGTTACAGGTTACAGCTGGTAAAGGAAGTACAACTTCTGCTGGGCCTTTTTAGCAATAAAGTCTATATGATTGTCCCACTTCAGAAGAGCAGTGGCGAGAGCACACAACAAGCTGGTTATCCACGGACAGATTGAGGTGGGCTCCGAGATCTGGGTCAGTTTGTCTGAGAGAAGGTTATGTATGATAGTATTGAAGGCAGAACTGAAGTCATAAATCACAAATAAATAAGTCACAAATAAGATCCTATCATAATTCCCAAGTCTGACGAGGTGTTGCAGGATGTAATGCAGTCTCATGTCGACTGCATCATCAAGCAAGGGTCTAGTGATGTCCTTCAGTAAAGCCAAGACCAGTCTCTCAAATAACTTCATGACCACAGACGTGAGAGTAAAGTTAAGTCCAGTGATTTTGGTGACTGGAATGATGGTGTTGAGTTTGAAGAAGCATGGAACTTCACACAGCTCCAGTGACCTGTTGAAGATCTGTGCAGTTGGTCAGTGCAAAGCTTTAGACAGGCAGGTAAAACACCACCTGGACCAGAAGCTTTCCTAGACTTCGGCGGGTCCTAGCTTTTCAGAATAGTTATTTTAGCCACTGATCTTTGTCAGTCTGTTTCTGGCCTGGTTATACCAAATTGTATCCTTCTGTAAGCATCATCTTTGGTATGAGGAAGCTGCAGGTTGGTATAAGATAAACTAGACGGTGATCAGAGTCCCAAAGCTGCCCATAGGACGGAATGATATGCATCTTATATTGTGATTTAACAGTGATCCAATATATTACTCTCTCTGGTGGGACATGTAATGTGCTGTTTGTATTTTGGCAGTTCACGGGAAAGATTTAGTTTTGTTAAAATCTCCAAGAATGATTAACATAGAGTCTGGGTACTATTGCGCCATTACAGTTATTTGTTAAGCTAGCTTGCAGTGCTGGGCTCACACAGGCATCCAGAGGGATGTAAACATTGACAAAAATGAACAAGGAAAACTCCCACGGTGAGTAGAAATGTTTACGGTTTACAAGATAGGAGATAATATCTTTTTCAGAGTTGTTACCAGGGCTGAATTTATTTTATTAATCTATTAATCTTATCCTGACATAGGCAAAACTATTTTTGGGCCCCCCTTACTTATTAGTAGACCTATATAATATTACCAACCCAGCAAACAATCAGTAATCACTGGAAACATTTACAGTGTATTTATAGCCATGAGCACTTATATTGTCTGAGAATGGAGAAAGACCGTTCTATTAATAGGCTCATTTTGTATGTGTTTTCATTAATGTATGCACATTTAAACAAAACCGCTGAGCCTTTAACTAGAAAGTACAACAAAACATTTGAATAATCAAAAAAAAAAAAAAAAATATTGTCTGCAATGTGTAGTTTAACCCTCTGGAGTCTAAAGGTATTTTTGGGGCATGAAGAAGTTTTGTCATGCCCTGACATTTGTGCTTTTTTCAGTTTCTTATAAATATATAAATGGGTAAATTCTAATCTCACTGTAATCAGCACAAACTGGGCTATAATAATATGTGAGCAGCATGTATGTACATGATTGTGTTTTTGAGAAAAAAAAAATTATTATGAGTGGTTAGTGAAAAACTAAAAAAGTTAAAACACTTGAATAAGGCCATAAAACACATAAAGAACAATGGATCCCGGGATTTTTGAGAACTGGAGCTTGTAGCCTAGAATTTGTCTTTCTAAATTATGTGGAAATCATCTTGTTTACTCACAGAAAAAAAAATATATTGATTCAAATTTTCTAAGACACTTTTGGTTGGTAAAAGTCATATGCGAGTAGGCGTCAACTATCATGAATATCATTGTGATTTACACCTGAGAAGACAAAGCCCTGCATAATGAGCTGCATAATGAGCTGCATAATATGCCTTTCAGTCAGCTGTTCCACTGTGAGGGAGGAGTTACAAGAAAGAATGTGAGGACAAAACAAATCTATATAATTATCCCACAACATAATTTAATATCCATTTGGGGGGGGGGCAGTTAAACATTTTTTTAGAACAATCAAAGCTGACTTTCAAACTAGCTTTTTGCATAATTTTCAAACAGATTTGGATCATTACTCCTGTCACACAGTCATTCAGAAATCCTTTTATAATCTTATTTTCTACAAAAAGAAACAAATATTTATTGTTATTATTATCATTATTTTTATCATTATTATTTATTAATGTTGAAAAGAGCTGAGAATATTTTTCAGTTTTTTTAGGGGGATAAATTAAAGAACACAATTTTTTGTTACATTTGTTACAGTTAAATTTATTTGTTACATTTATATTATTTACATCAAGCTTTTGAATGGGATAGTATTGTATAATGTTATTGAAACTTCACAATATTTCACTTGATTATACACTTAGTCAGGAATTATAGTTTGGAAAAAGTCTAACTAGTAAAATGTATACACGTTATGTGAAAACTAGTACAAGTATATAAATAAATAAAAATAGAATGACTCATGTTTATGATTTCTGCTTCATTCTTTTTTTTCTGAGGAAATCCATTTCTCAAATCCTCAACCACATTACATAAAAGTAGACATGTCACGCTTTCTGTAGATATCTCTCTCATGTCTCTTCGTTGAGTATTCACGGAGTTACAGTTCATTTTAATGACTTGTTTGTAAATGAAGATCAGCGCAGACAAAGGCTGCAGACAGCACACCTTGTTTGTTATCTTTATTTTTTAAGTGCACAACGTTTTGTTGTTATTATGTCTGTATCCAAAAAAAAGTAGACCCTTTACAGATTTGATTGATGTATTGCTCTTATCTGTATGATCAAAACTGGAAGTGTAATTTAAGTTCTTTTCGGGGTTATCAGGAGAAAATGACTCATAATGCGTATAGCTGACATATTTATTTACAGCTTAAATACACAAATTTCAATCTTCTGGATAATGATTTGATGTAATCTATGCGATTAACTCAAAACTACGTTTATTTTATCACTTTGATCCAGGACATGTTCCCCTCCAACTGTACAAACAAAGTGACCCCTCAAAATATGATGTTCTTCGTGCTGCTCTGCTGACCTTCATAATGTACCCATTAGTTAGTTTAGATGACAAAATGTTTAAAAAGTTCATTTTTTTTAAGCCTGGTCTTCCTCAATTGTCTAATAGTCAACCCAATCATTCTGACCCTGACAAGCAATTAAAATAAAACAAGGTTGGAAATATATTAGATGCTTGTTGCATTTTCACATCCATGAAATGGAGTTCATGTGGAGCAACATTTACTGTCAAATGAGACACTCAGAAACACCGAAAACACCTGATTATGAGGCGCTTGCATGCAAATAAACATGGTGTTGTGCTGTATGTTCATAAAATTACATCACAAGCTTTATAATATGATGATCACACTAAGCAGTTTTATTGATTTAATCAAAAACAATTTACCTCAGAATCTGCAGCTGACAGTTTGGACTCTTCAGTCCTTGAGAAAGCAGCTTCACTCCTGAATCTTTCAGCTCATTGTTACTCAGGTCCAGCTCTCTCAGAACAGAGTTTGAAGATTGTAGAGCTGAAGACAGACTCTCACAAGACTGATCAGTGAGATTACATAAGGAAAGTCTGAAAAAGAAAAAGAAAATAATTGGATACAAAATAATTCTTAAAAGTGTGAATTTTAGTAATGTAATAAAAAAAATTGAACATTTCAAACTCAAACCTCAGTATCTGCAGCTGACAGTTTGGACTCTTCAGTCCAAGAGAAAGCAGCTCCACTCCTGAATCCCTCAAGTCATTGTTACTTAGGTCGAGCTCTCTCAGGAGAGAGTTTGAGGATTGTAGAGCTGAAGACAAACTCTCACAAGACTGAGCATTGAGATTACAAATGGGAAGTCTGAAAAATAAAGAAAAAGTAATAAGTTACAAAATAAATCTTAGCAAAGTGAATTTTAATAATTAGATACAAAAAATGTATCAAATATTTAAAACTCAAACCTCAGTATCTGCAGATGACAGTTTGGACTCTTCAGTCCATGAGAAAGCAGCTCCACTCCAGAATCCTGCAGGTCATTGTTACTCAGGTCCAGCTCTCTCATGACAGAGTTTGAGGATTGTAGAGCTGAAGACAAACCCTCACAAGACTGAGCAGTAAGATCACATAAGGAAAGTCTGAAAAAGAAAAACAAAGTGATTGGATAAAAAATAAATCTTTGTGGGATTTTCAGCAATTAATGTAATACAAAAATAAATCAAGTTTTTCAAACTTAAACCTCAGTATCTGCAGCTGACAGTTTGGACTCTTCAGTCCATCAGAAAGCAGCTTCATTTTTGAATCACCCAGGTAACTGTCACGCAGGTCCAGCTCTCTCATGACAGAGTTTGAGGATTGTAAAGCTGAAAACAATCTTTCACAGGATTGAGGTGTAAGATTACATACACATACCCTGTATGGAGAAGAAAACAATCAATGATATTAATGTGTTTATCTGGTAGGGTTTATGATCTGGAGCACAGTTGACTTGTAAAAACCTTTCACTATAGTAAAACAGTTGAAGTAAATTCAGTAATCACCGAATACATCTGATAAATGGTGCCTGTTGGGGCTGGTGCCTGTTGGTGTCGCTGTTGGACAGTGTTTTCTCTACTTCCTGTTGGCCTTCTGTAGCTAATCATAGCTCCGTGTAGCTGTTTTTATTTTATATTTTTTTCTCTATAATCTTTCTTACTATCACTGTCTGCTTGTTTGTTTTTTAAATTGTAAAATATAACTTAATTCACACCATATTTCTGATATTACCGATCAATCTTATCAGATTAACTTTGATCGTTCACTCTTCCGTGACTGCAGTACACCTGCAAAGCGTTAGCACCCGTTAGCTTGCCATTAGCGTTTTCTTTTCTCCTCTCCTCTCCTCTCTCATGCTGCAGTTTTCCACAAGTTCATCAAACAACCGCAGTAAGAATATTTCATCAAGCACGGTGAGTAATGGCTTCTCCTACAATTGTTATTTGCACCTCTTGCCACATGTACAGTTTATCTATCTCTGTCGCTGATGAGGGATTCACATGTGATAAATGCAGGGAAATAGTTAGGCTGACAGAGAAGATTTCAGAATTAGAGACACGCATCCAAACTTTAATTGAGGACAGTAAGAATGTTAGGGCTCTAGATATGGCTTTGGATGCGTCTAGCTCAGGGACTCCTGTACATTGTCCAGTCCCAGCAGAGCCCCTGCAGAAGGGCAACTGGGTGACGATGAGGCAGCGTAGTTGTGGGTCAAAACACCGCTCTTCTGTTCCGATCAAAACATTAAACAGGTTCTCCCCACTCAGTGATGCACCCACTGAGAAACCTGATGAAAGTGCTCTAGTTATTGGTGATTCTATTGTACGGAACGTGATTATAGAGACACCAGCCACCATAGTCAAATGTTTACCGGGAGCCAGAGCGCCTGACATCTTGGCAAATTTAAAAGTGCTGGCTAATGCTAAACGTAAATGCAGTAAGATTGTTATTCATGCCGGCGCTAATGATGTTTGACTTCGCCAGTCGGAGATCACTAAAAATAACTTTAAAGAGGTGTGTGAACTTGCAAGCACGATGTCAGACACTGTAATATGCTCTGGTCCCCTCCCTGCTTACCGTGGTGACGAGATGCATAGCAGATTGTCATCACTCAATGGCTGGATGTCTAAGTGGTGCCCACAGAATAACATAGGTTATATAGACAATTGGACGAGCTTTTGGGGCAGACCTGTCTAGAAATATGGCACATAGTCTTAGTGTTTATACTTGACTAACTGGGGCCCAGGTCAGGAAGCAGACAGACTGGCTAAACCCACCGTCTGCTAGCTGCCTCCCGTCACAGAGGTCAGTTAATTCTCAGCACATAGAGACTCTTTCACCTAGATATCACACTATAGAGACTGTGTCTGTTCCACGAACTAGAAAATACAAAAAACGTCCAAACCAAGTTAAGGTTAACAATTTAATTGAGGTTCAACAAATAAAAAACAAATGCAATATGGATAAACAAATGATAAAGATTATTGAATATCAGATCCATTTCTACGAAAACACTTTTTGTAAATAATATAACTGATCATAATATAGATGTGTTTTGCTTGACAGAAACCTGGCTAAAACCTGATGAATACATTATTTTAAATGAGTCCACCCCCCAAGATTATTGTTATAAACATGAGCCGCGTCTATAAGGCAAAGGGGGAGGAGTTGCTTCAATTTATAACAACGTTTTCAGGATTTCTCAGAGGACAGGCTTCAAGTATAACTTGTTTGAAGTAATGGTGCTTCATATAACATTATCCAGAGAAACCAATGTTAATGATAAATCCCCTGTTATGTTTGTACTGGCTACTGTATACAGGCCACCAGGCCACCATACAGACTTTATTAAAGAGTTTGGTGATTTTACATCCGAGTTAGTTCTGGCTGCAGATAAAGTCTTAATAGTTGGTGATTTTAATATCCATGTCGATAATGAAAAAGATGCATTGGGATCAGCATTTATAGACATTCTGAACTCTATTGGTGTTAGACAACATGTTTCAGGACCTACTCATTGTCGAAATCATACTCTAGATTTAATACTGTCACATGGAATTGATGTTGATAGTGTTGAAATTATTCAGCCAAGTGATCTCAGATATCTCAGATCATTATTTAGTTCTGTGTAAACTTCATATAGCCAAAATTGTAAATTCTACTTCTTGTTACAAGTATCAAAGAACCATCACTTCTACCACAAAAGACTGCTTTTTAAGTTATCTTCCTGATGTATCCGAATTCCTTAGCATATCCAAATCCTCAGAACAACTTGATGATGTAACAGAAACTATGGACTCTCTCTTTTCTAGCACTTTAAATACAGTTGCTCCTTTACGCTTAAGGAAGGTTAAGGAAAACAGTTTGACACCATGGTATAATGAGCATACTCGCACCCTAAAGAGAGCAGCCCGAAAAATGGAGTGCAGCTGGAGGAAAACAAAACTAGAGGTATTTTGAATTGCTTGGCGGGAAAGTAGCATATCCTACAGAAAAGCATTAAAAACTGCTAGATCTGTCTCAATTATATTCCTTCTTAGAGAAAAAGGGTATATTCGAGGATTTCCAGTCAGGATTTAGACCGTATCATAGTACTGAAACTGCTCTCCTTAGAGTTACAAATGATCTGCTCTTATCATCTGATCTTGGGTGTATTCTCTATTAGTTTTATTGGATCTTAGTGCTGCGTTTGACACAATTGACCACAACATTCTTTTGCATAGACTTGAACACTTTGTTGGCATCAGTGGAAGTGCATTAGCATGGTTTAAATCGTACTTATATGACCGCCATCAGTTCGTAGCAGTGAATGAAGATGTATCATATCGATCACAAGTGCAGTATGGAGTACCTCAAGGCTCAGTTCTAGGGCCGCTACTCTTCACGCTTTATATGTTACCCTTGGGAGATATCATCAGGAACGATGGTGTTAGCTTTCACTGTTATGCTGATGATACGCAGCTCTATATTTCCTCGCAGCCCGGTGAAACACACCAATTTGAAAAACTAATGGAATGCATAGTCGATATAAAAAATTGGATGACAAGTAATTTCTTACTGCTAAATTCAGAAAAAACAGAGGTGTTAATCATAGGGCCTAAAAACTCTACTTGTAATAACCTAGAACACTGTCTAAGACTTGATGGTTGCTCTGTCAATTCTTCGTCATCAGTTAGGAACCTAGGTGTGCTACTTGATCACAATCTTTCCTTAGAAAGCCACGTTTCTAGCATTTGTAAAACTGCATTTTTCCATCTCAAAAATATATCTAAATTACGGCCTATGCTCTCAATTTCAAATGCAGAAATGTTAATCCATGCATTTATGACTTCAAGGTTAGACTATTGTAATGCTTTATTGGGTGGTTGTTCTGCACGCTTGGTAAACAAACTACAGCTAGTCCAAAATGCAGCAGCAAGAGCTCTTACTAGAACCAGGAAGTATGACCATATTAGCCCGGTCCTGTCCACACTGCACTGGCTCCCTATCAAACATCGTATAGATTTTAAAATATTGCTTATTACTTATAAAGCCCTGAATGGTTTAGCACCTCAGTATTTGAATGAGCTCCTTTTACATTATACTCCTCTACATCCGCTACGTTCTCAAAACTCTAGATTTAAATCTAGATTAAAGACCCATCTCTTTAACCTGGCATACACATAACATACTAATATGATTTTAATATCCAAATCCGTTAAAGGATTTTTAGGCTGCATTAATTAGGTAAACTGGAACCGGAACACTTCACATAACACCGTACTTTCTACATTATTAGAAGAATGGCATCTACGCTAATATTTGTCTGTTTCTCTCTTGTTCCGAGGTCACCGTGGCCACCAGATCCAGTCTGTTGTCCAGATCAGAGGGTCACTGCAGTCACCCGGATCCAGTACGTATCCAGACCAGATGGTGGATCAGCACCTAGGAAGGGCCTCTACTGCCCTGAAAGACAATGGAGACCAGGACAACTAGAGCCCAGATACAGATCCCCTGTAAAGACCTTGTCTCAGAGGAGCACCAGGACAAGACCACAGGAAACAGATGATTCTTCTGCACAATCTGACTTTGCTGCAGCCTGGAATTGAACTACTGGTTTCATCTGGTCAGAGGAGAACTGGCCCCCAACTGAGCCTGGTTTCTCTCAAGGTTTTTTTCTCCATTCTGTCACCGATGGAGTTTCGGTTCCTTGCCGCTGTCGCCTCTGGCTTGCTTAGTTGGGGTCACTTCATCTACAGCGATATCATTGACTTGATTGCAAATAAAAACAGACACTATTTCAACTGAACAGAGATGACATAACTGAATTCAATGATGAACTGCCTTTAACTATCATTTTGCATTATTGAGACACTGTTTTCCAAATGAATGTTGTTCAGTGCTTTGGCGCAATGTATTTTGTTTAAAGCACTATATAAATAAAGGTGATTGATTGATTGATGATCAATGTAAAAGATTTGTTGTGGAACTTAACCTCTTAGCCAGCACCCCGACGCCCTCATTTTTGAAAGCCTTTCAACTCGCACGTGTCAGTGTTTATCAATAAATTAAATGAAACTGGACAAATTTAATCATGACAAACTATGCATCATTATAAAGATCTAAGCCTCAAGCATCGACGACAGATAGCTGTTTTTCAATGGAAAGCTTATGAAGACTGTATTTGCTACATTTGTTTAAGCAGTACACATGCAATGGAAGCGCTGTACATACCAGATTCGTCGTAATAACGAGTCATAAACACATCCACAGCTGTAAATTCTGGTTTAGTTTGGAAGGTAAGGGGGCACTGAACGACATCTCATGAAGCACGTTTAGTCCAACGAAGCAATAACGTTGTAATATGGATCATAATTCCTTTGTTTACGTTTCATTTCTTCAGCGACAGAACTGTTTGCGTCCGTTATGGAATAACTCACGGTCGGAAACTGCGTCTTGGTAGTAAAAAAATGGCATGGTTTTGCAGCATACAGTGTCCCAAACAGAATTTGGCACTCCCTCGTGGCGCGCTCTGATGCGCCTTTCAGCTGATGGATGCGGAACTTATAACGATCGCCTTTTTCTTTGTTTGCTTTATTTTTCAAAAAAATTTATATATGTGAGTGTGTGTTTTATTTTCAATGTGAATGTATCTGCATGATTACCATCTGTTTGAGTGCAAATCAGCCCAAATCAGCTCGTTATTACTTTATGATCACGGCTATCAAAGTGAAAGCATTATTGCATTATTGAGACACTGTCTTCCAAATTAATGTTGTTCAATGCTTTGGCGCAATGTATTTTGTTTAAAGCACTATATAAATAAAGGTGATTGATTGATTGATTGAACGCGTCTATATGAATAGAAAGAGTGGATTATTTCCTTTGGCACATTTGAGTTATTACAATCTGTATAAGGGGCCATCAGCACTTATTCGCATCGTAATTCATTGTAAATACTGCATTTCTAGCAATCTCAGGATTTTCTGTAATTGGCAAACAAAGTTAGACAGATTTTGGTTGGCCACCTTCTGTGGTTTGATAAAACATCTGATCTGATCATCATATGTTCATATCAAATTGGCCTCAATTGATGATTTCTTCCTTTCTTTTGATAAAAAATATTATCAGAAGCCACTGTATTTTGTCTCTGATGACTATTTTAACTCTTTGTATATTTTATAATTTTTTAACAAAGCATTCCTGGTGCCCAGATCATCATATAGGTTTTTTTGTTTGCAAGAATGTAATAATTTAGTAGGAGGGTTGGGATATTCAGAAATCAGATCAGATGTGTAAGGTCAGGAATCAAATAACTTGTAATAAATTTACATTTTGATTCTGCTTCGAATCCCGTACATTTATTAGGATTTCAAAAGATTAATCTGCAAGAAGACAAAAAATAACTGTTTTCATGTGCTGCACGCGTACACATACACACACACGCACAAAAGCTGCCTCTACTGTATATTCGCAAACATTAGACTGAGCTCTCTTCCTCGCATTCTTACAGATTGGAAATGGAAAAATACACAAATAATTATAGTTATAAATGAGGCCACAGACATCTTGGAACTTTAACTGAAAAGCTCTGCTTTATACCCAAAATGTCTTAGAAATGAGGACAATATAAGCAATCAAAACAACAAAAGAGCAATGATATATAAGTGCTATAACAAGTCTCAGTTAGCTTAAACGCAATACACGAGAGATTTTAAATAATATTATAAATAAAAAGAAAACCGATAGAATAGAAAAAGAATGGAGAAAGCTAGAGTTAGAGGTCCTTTTTTAAATAATAGTATAATAAATGAAAAGAAAATAGAATGCAAAAAGATTAGAAAGGTAGAAAGATTTTTTTATGTATTTTTTATGAATAAAATTAGAATAGTGAGTGCTAAAGTTCAAATAAGAGGGTCAAATAAAAATGGAAGAGATGTGTTTTAAACCGATTCTTGAAGATGGCTAAGGACTAAGCTGCTTGGATTGAGTTGTCATTCAACCAGGAGGGAACATTTAATTTAAAAGTCCATAAAAGTGACTTTGTGCTTTTTTGGGATGGCACAATCAAGCAACGTTTACTTGGAGAACGCAAGCTTCTAGAGGACACTTAAGTCTGAAGTAATGCATTTAGGTAAATAGGTGCAGAGCCAGTGGTAGTTTTGTAGGCAAACATCAATACCTTGAATTTATTTGCAAACAGCTACTGGTAGCCAGTGCAAATTAATAAACAGAAGTGTGACGTGTATTCTTATCGGCTCATTAAAAATTAGACCTGGAAGACCTGCCAAGAAAGCATTGCAATAGTCCAGCCTGGACAGAACAAGAGCTTGAACAAGGAGTTGTGCAGCATTTTCCAAAAGAAAGGGCCTGATCTTCCTGATGTTCAATTACGCAAATCTGCAGGACAGTTTTAGCAATGTGGTCTGCGAAAGTCAGCTGATCATCAATCATTACTCGTTGATGATCAGTAATGATTGATGAGTTACGGTTGATGTGCCTAACTTGATGTTGAAATTGTGATGAAACGATGGGTTTGCTGGAATCACAAGCAGTTCTGTCTTGTCAAGGTTGAATTGAAGGTGATGGTCCATCATCCAGTAAGAAATGTCTGTTAGACAAGCTGAGATACGAATAGCTACCATCGGATCATCAGGATGGAATGAGAGGTAGAGTTGAGTGTCATCAGCAGAGCAGTGGTATGAAATGCCATGTTTCTGAATGACAGAACCTTATGATGTCATGTAGACAGAGAAGAGAAGTGGTCCAAGAACTGAGCCCTGAGGCACCCTAGTAGTTAGATGTTGTGACTTGGACACCTCACCTCTCCAAGTTACTTTAAAATGACCTATCTGACAGGTAAGACTAAAATCACTGGAGTGTGGTTCCTGAGATGCCCTTTGCCAGTAGGGTTGACAGGAGAATCCGGAGTTTAACCATGTCTAAAGCAACGGATAGATCAGGCAGGATAAGTATTGAAGATTTGGATTCTGCTCTTGCCAGTCTTAGAGCTTTAACAATTTAGAGCAAGGCAGTCTCAGTTGAATGTCCACTTCTGAAGCCAGACTGGTTGCGGTCAAGGATCTTGTTCTTTGTGAGAAATGCAGAGACTTGAACACAGCTCGTTAAAGTGTTTTTCCAATGAAAGAAGAAGGGAAACTGGTCTGTAGTTCTCTAAAAGAGATGGGTTGAGAGTGGGTTTCTTAAGTAGTGGAGTTATACAAGCCCGTCTAAATGATGAGGGAAAAGACCAGTGTGGAGGGATGTGTTAAAGGTCCCCTTCTTCGTGATCCCATGTTTTAAACTTTAGTTAGTGTGTAATGTTGTTGTTATCCAAAGATGCAAACAGTTAAGGGGAAAGAAGTGAAGATAAAAAACATTGCAGATAGCCGGGAGGGTAAGAGTGAGTGTAGGTTACTTCAAAATATGACATGTGGAGGGGTGAGTGATGTGCCAGGGACCATGTTGAGGTTAAGAGGGAGGAGGAAGTGATCCGAGTGCAGTGGAGTAACCTATACATGATCAGTAGAGCAGTGTCGTGTATTGTCTGATTTGTGGGTAGCAGTAATTGGTACTCGGTTGAGATCTAAAGAAGCAAGCATAGGCTGGAAATCAGAAGACAGAGGTATATCTAGGTGTATGTTGAAATCTCCAAGCATAACTAGGGGAGTACCATCCTCAGGAAAGGTTGAGAGCAGCACATCTAATTCATCCAAAAAGTTACCTAGTGGTCCTTGGGGTTGATAGACAACTACAAAATGTATTTTAAGAGGGTTTATAACAGTAACTGAATGGGATTCAAAGGAGCTTTTGATACCCAAAGATGTTAAAGGATTACATTTTCAATCATTTGAGATAAGCAGACCAGTACCTCCATCTCTTCCAGTTAAATTAAATTATTGGAGAGTGCTGCAGGCATAGCACTGTCTTCTGGTTTGATCCAAGTCTCTTGTCAGGGCCATGAGATTAAGCTTAGAATAACTAATAATAGAAGTGATAAAATCGGCTTTATTTACAGGAGACCAATAGAAAAAGAAAGTAGTGTATTAGCAGACATAAGCAAAGTGTGCAGGTTGTTAAGATTGTGCTGCCTACATTGTGTGATGCATGATTTGTGAGACATAAAATCCTTTTTGGTGTATGATACAATTCACAAAAGTGTTTATTCTAATTTTTGCACACTCTTAATAATGAAGATTTGGAATTGCCTTGTACCTTCACCCCTGAAAGAATTTGTTTCTTCATGTACAGAAAATATAAGACAAACAAGAGCTTCATTGAGAGGTGATTGTGCAGCACGGTTTAGAGTCCCTGATTTTGGTCATTCATTTTTTCTGTTAGATTTTATTAATTGGAATAATTTATCAATTGATATTAGACAGTGTCCTACCTACCTACAACAGTTTAAGCTACATTTGAAATATGGTAAAAAATGAGTCTATTGTCACCTATTTTTATTGTGAGACCAATTGTAGGGAGGAGGATGCCCTTTAATCTAAAAATCTATGTGTTTGACAAGAGAGGGATTAAGGGAAATGTTTGTCTTGCTTAATTTATTTTAATGCTAGGTAAGGTACTTTCACAAACCCTCAGTTTCTTCTTCCCGGCCCCTAAATTAAAAAGGGGAACATAACATATGGTAATACTTTGGTGTTTTTGCTACATAATGTGTTTTGATTACCTCCTGCTCAGGGATAGCAGATGAAATTTAGCTCTTTGGGTAAATCTGGGTCAGTCTTTCACTGTCCATTGTCTGTTATATAAAGTTATTAAAGAATAAACTAATTTAATAATATAAAAAAAAATGAAAATATTCATTCAGACAGTAAAACATTAATTTAAACATAGGACAAAGAGTTCAGATCTATAAGCTGTTAGTTTTGACTTCCCTCACACTCAATCCTTCATCTTCCACACTGAGCTCTACAATCATCAGCTCTCACACAGACACACAAAAACCACCTCAGATGCTTTAGTAAGAATATCTCACACACTTCTCCTGCTCAAGGCCAGAAGTGTGGTTCTCTGAGATTTTAACCATTGTGTTACTTTGGTAAGAAAGCATATGCTAGAATCATAAATGTGGTCATGCTTTGACAGTGGAGTGATTGTTTTCAGTGTTACTTACTGAACGGATGTGGATTCTTTAACCACAGGTAACAGATTCTGAAGAACTTCATCAGCTATATGTTTTGTTCCACTAAACTTTTTCACATCAAACACATCCATCTTCTGCTCTGATGTCAGCAACACATAAACCAGAGCTGACCACTGTGAAGTGGAGAGTTGGGCTTTTCTTATTTTTCCAGATTTCAGATAATCTTGGATCTCCTGCATCAGTGAATCGTCACCCAGTTCATTCAGACAGTGAAACAGATTGATGGATTTCTCTGGAATGCAATTCTCTCCGATCTTCTGTTTGATGTACTCAAGTGTTTTCTCCTTGTTGTATGAGCAGCTTCCTGTCTGTTTCAGTAGTTTTTGTAAGAGAGTCTGATTGGACTCCACCGAAAGACCCAGAAGAAAACGCAGGAAAAGATCCAGATGTCCGTTCTTACTCTGTAAAGCCTCATCCACAGCTCTCTGATGCAACTCGGATAATGACTTCATCCAGTTTAAGAATTTAGACAACAAACTTTGTTTGGTTTGGTCAAACACATTGATTTTCTTCATTGTAAAGGATAGGTGCACATACAGAGCTGCTAGATGTTCCTGAAGGCTCAGATGAACAAAGCAGAAGACTTTCCCCTGATACAAGCCTAATTCCTCTCTGAAGATCTGAGTGCACAATCCTGAGTACACTGCTGCTTCTGTCACATCAATGCCACACTCTCTCAGGTCTTCCTCGTAGAAGATCAGGTTTCCTTTCACAAGCTGCTGGAAAGCCAGTTTCCCCAGTTTGAGGATCATGTCGTTACTTGTCACATTCTTCTCATAGTCCTTCTCATGTTTAATGTTGGTCTGAAGGATCAGGAAGTGTGTGTACATCTGAGTGAGAGTCTTGGGAATCTCTCCACTCTCTGCTGGACTCAACATCTTCTCCAGAACAGCGGCTGAGATCCAGCAGAACACTGGGATGTGGCACATGATGTAGAGGCTCCTCGATGACTTCAGGTGTGAGATGATCCTGTCGGCCAGACTCTGATCACTGATTCTCTTCCTGAAGTATTCCTCCTTCTGTGGCTGATTGAAGCCTCGTACCTCTGTCACTCGATGTATACACCTAGAGGGGATGAGATCAGCTGCTGCTGGTCTGGAGGTGATCCAGATGAGAGCAGAGGGAAGCAGATTCCCCACAATGAGGTTCATCAGCAGCTCGTCCACTGAGGCTGATTCAGATATATTACACAGTTTCACTTTGTTTTTAAAGTCCAGAGACAGTCGACACTCATCCAGACCATCAAAGATGAACAACACTTTATAATCATCACTGGATATTTCCATTTCTTTAGTTTCAGGGAAGAAGACATGAAGAAGATCTGAAAGACTGAGTGTTTTGTGCTTCATCAGATTGATTTCTCTGAAAGGAAGTGGAAATATGAGCTGGACGTCCTGATTCTCTTTCCCTTCAGCCCAGTCCAGGATGAACTTCTGCACAGAGACTGTTTTTCCAATGCCAGCGACTCCCTTTGTCAGCACAGTTCTGATGGCTTTGTCTTGTCCAGGTAAAGGTGTAAAGATGTCACTGCATTTGATGGCTGTGTCCTCTGTTGCTGCTCTCCTGGATTGTGTCTCAATCTGTCTCAGCTCATGCTCATTACTGATCTCTCCACTCTCACTCTCTGTGATGTAGAGCTCTGTGTAGATCTCATTCAGCAGTGTTGGGTTTCCCTGCATTGCTGTTCCCTCATACAGACACGCAAACTTCTTTAACAGATTTGATCTAAATGTGTTGAAGATTTCATGCCTGTAAAATAAAAATGACATATTACATCGACATGTGTTAATGAGCAAAATGTTGTATATATGCTGTTTAATATGTTCATGGCTCATATTCACAAAACATTTTAAGTGGCTCATAACTCATCGATTTAAGAGAAAATATAAAAAATAATGGGCGCGGAAATCCTAAATTTATGACTCCTAAATTTGGGCTCTAAGAGTATTTCAGCATTTTAGCTCTAAAACTAGCTCCTAAACCTGTGAAAGGTTAGTAGCAGTGAAGAAAACTAATAGCTAAGATCAAGCCACAAACTAAAATGGCAGTTACTGGCAATCTCCCTCAGAAGAAACAGCATTTTTTTTTTTTTTTTTGCAGCCTCTAGTGTCAGTCACTAGTACGTCTCTTGAGATCAGGGGAGTGAAGTTTACCTGTCCAGCACCTACACGCTGGTCTCCGTTACACCACCCCACTAAAGCTCACTCCCATCTGGGTCACGCCCTCTTAAGAGTTTAAGACTTCTCTCAATTCCTTACAACAAGTTTGTCTCAGGAGCTTTGTGAATAGGTTTTAAGAGAAAACTCCTAGCTAAAAACCTTTACTGCGATTTAGTAAAAACTCTTAGATAAGAGTTTCCCTAAGATAAAGTTTTTTGAATACGGGCCCAGATCATATTTCTTACAGAAATGCTACACCTGAGACCAAGTTGTGAATTTCCACTGTTAAACTTTATTGGATCAATCATAAACACATCACTCTTCATAGACACACAGCTGGACTCTGCTTCTGATCTCTTCTGATTAAGTGATCTAAAACAGAGAGAGATTAAACCGTAAAGTCCATGCTAGGGATGAGCAACTTTGACAGTGATGAGAAACAAATCCAGGGTAAGTATACCAAGTACACCAAACTACTATTATAAACATGAGCACCATCAAACTGGTCGTGGGGGAGGTGTTTCAACAATATATAGTGATATTCTCAATGTTACCCAGAAAACAGGATACAGGTTTAAATTAGAGGTGGGCATAGATTAATTTTTTTAACCTAGATTAATCTCACTGTTATCTTTAAATTAATCTAGATTAATCTAGATTAAAATGGCTCATTCGAATTGTGCCGACGGCATTCAGAATATGTGTGTTACCCAAATAAAATTGACAAACAGTAAGTCTTTGAGAAGGGGTTTATCAAGCTAGATGGTGCATTCGAAATGTACATCTCCTGTTTCATAAATGCATCACAAACTGCTTGAAAAAGCTGTAAACTAATTCCACATTGCACAAGTGGGGACCCGGCGAAGGTTGTACCAGTGGGCCCTGTTTGAAGTTGTCTAATTTGTATGTTCATTTATTTTTATTTATTTGTGCTATTTACACAAAGTTTAAGGTTTTTTCAAGTTTGTAGGTGTCAAGGTACAGAAACTAAATAATTCAATGTAAAAAAGCACTGGATAGTCTTCAATGTAAAAATGAAATATACAATGAAACCTACATTTATTCAGACACCTTCAACATTTCTCACATTATTACAGTTTTGCTATATATATATATATCAAAAAATATATCTGGTGTCTGAATAATTTTTGGTTTGACTGTTAAAACTACAAAGTAGTCAAGAGCAGTGAGTGATTTTCATTTTGATTTTCTTGGATTAACATTACAGCAGCCAGTAGCTAAATTAGGCGCGGCCCCTTTAAGAGACGATGAACGCATCCAATATAATACACATCCCATTTTTTCCCCTCAACTGTTCACTTAAGAAGTAACTGACAGTTTTTCCAACTTAATTTTCAGGTTGGTTATTTTGACATATTTCGTATGTATTTGTCAGCACTAGAGCAAAAATAAGCAAATTCGATGGTCAAGTGTATTGATCTAAACACTTGAAAATGCTTATTTTTAGCGTCTCGAGGAGCCTTCTCTGCGTGAGCCCTGAACACCAGAACACCGCGAGTACTGAATCGGGCTTTTTCACATCTTGTTGTTTGTTTCAAACTGCGATTTGTATTTGTTCGTTCCGGTGCAGGAGGGACTTTGAGGAGAACTTCGCAGAAGAGAGCTCAGTTCAGTGTTGCTGTCCGTTGGGCTGGCCTCAGTCAGTCGATTATATAAAATATCAAGGTGAAAGTCATCATAGCTTGCTTATTATAGACCCAGTTCCCAACCCAACTTTGAGAATAGATTAACGGCGATATTTTTTTTCCCGCCCGATAAGAGTCTTGCGTTAACGCAGCACGATAACGGCAATAACGGTCCACCACTAGTTTAAATAATTGTAAATAATTCTGCTTAAAATGGTTTTTAAAGGTCTTTAATTAGATTTTAAGAACAGCACTTCACATATAAAATTTTTTTTGTTTAACAATTTTCCCAGGAAGGCATGCAGGAGGCATCCAGAACAGAACAGATCAACCTCAGCTGGCTCCTCTCGATGTGGAAGAGCAGCGGCTCTACTCTGAGCTCCTCCACCCTGCAGAGAAAGCTCATTTAGGCTGCCTGTATCCGGGTTCTTGTCTTTTCGGCCATGACCCACAGCTCATGACCATAGGTGAGAGTAGGAACGTAGATTGCCCGGAAAATGGAGATCTTCCCCTTGCATCTCAGCTCCTTCTTTACCATGACAGACATGTACATCGAACACATCACTGCAGAAGCTGCACCTATCTGCCTGTCAATCTCCTGCTCCATCCTTCCCTAACTTGTGAACAAGACCCCAAGATACTTGAACTCCTCCACTTGAGGCAGGAGCTCTTCACCAACCTGAAGAGGACATGCCACCCTTTTCCAGCTGAGAACCATGGCCTTGGACTTTGAGGTGCTGATTCTCATCCTAGCCGCTTCACACTCGAATGCAAACATCCCAGTGCATGCTGAAGGTCCTGGCCCGATGAAGCCAAAATTACAACATCATCTGCAAAAAGCAGAGATGAAATCCTGTGGTCCCAAACCGGACACCCTCCGTCCCCTGGCTATGACTAGAAATCTTGTCCATAAAAGTAATGAACAGGACAGGTGATAAAGGGCAGCCCTGCTGGAGTCCAACATGCACTAGGAACAAGTCTGACTTACAGCCGACAATGTGAACCAAGCTCCTGCTCCAGTCATACAGGGACCTGACAGCCCTTAACAGACGGCCCCGTACCCCATACTCCCGGAGCAGCCCCCACAGGAGGTCGCACTAGCATTGTCATGTTGGAAAATGGAAGCTATTCCCTGAAAGAGACAACGTCTGGATGGGAGCATATGTTGTTCTAGAACTGGGATATACCTTTCAGAATTGATGGTGCCTTTCCAGATGTGTAAACTGCCCATGCACACACACTCATGCAACCTGCATTTATTTTGAATAAAATCTAAGTTTGTATAAGTATGCATTTAGCAGACTCTTTTATCCAAAGCGACTTACAGTGCATTCGGGCTACAAATTTTTGGTCATGTGTTCCCGGGGAATCAAACCCCCAACCTTGCGCTTCATAGCGCAATGCCACTTGAGCTACAGGAATACAAGTTTATGATATTTGTAAATTATTCCCTTCCTTTTTTTACTCACAATTTGTACAGTGTCGGGTTTATAGATGGGTTTTTACTGAAAAATCTAATTCCTTCTCTGCCAGCAGGTGTCACTTGCAGAGCTGCATAAATATAGTGGTAGCATTGAGTTTTACAGTACTTGTATTTCCCTGGTACATATATGGGAAATATATTTTACCTACAGGCAAATGAGTGGTAACAAGGTACTTAGCTGAAGTGTATGTAAATGGTAACAAATAAGACTGGCTGTACTTAAAAGTCGTACATGCATGGTAATTAATTTGTACATACAGACAAGTGTGGGTAAGAGCAGTCACTTACAGGTAGTGCCCATACATGGTAACAAATTAGATAATTTACTGTGCTTACTAATGTGAATATATATGGTAAATATGTAGTAATTATGGACAAGTGGGTACAAACAGGCATGTTCTTACAGTATCCATATGTAGTGTAGAGCACTTGGATCTTGGTGGACTAACATAAGCAAACTGTCCAATGCCATCAGATTGCAATCTCCTCCCCATCGAAAAGAGATAAATGTACCTTCCCAAAAGACACCCCTTGTACTGAGTCTGAGTCCCATGTTCAAGGCTGTAAAAACAGATTCCTGCTCTTTTCCCCTGCAATGATACCAGCACAACCAGCGGATGAAGTCTCTGCTGCCGGACTGCTCACTGGATCACACTTATCCAAACCTCTTCCAGAGACCTTGGCATTGTTAGATATTATCAGTATATGATTATTCTCATTTACATTTGATATTATATAGCTGATCACATTTTAAAGCAAATCTTTTATGTATTTGTTTGATGCATAATAGGCTTTCCAGATAATGTAGCTCTGACATTGCAACACCCAAAATAATATCTTGCATTTTATACATCTTATGAACTTTATTCCCATTTAATTTATGGTACTCATTAATAGTTGTTAATTACTCATGTCTATCTTTTGTTATTAAAGAGTTAACACCAATCTCTCTTATGTGATCCAAATCCAAATTTAAACTGCCCAGTGTAACCTTTTATATGTTTGGTTGAATGTATTTAATTTTGATAATGAACTGCAATGTAAGTTTGAATTGCTAGAATACATGAACGGCAGGTGCCAGCGCGATCGAAACAGCTGACACATAAAAAAAAAAAGAAAGAAAAATTTTGGAGTAAGATATAATCCACAAAAGTATTAACTTTAATTTGTGCACACTAACAATAAAAATAGAAGATTTTTGCTCTTGTAAAATAAAGCAAACCAACAGAAAGAAGACAACGAAAGACAATATTTTGCCTTATTGAAAACAAATTGTTATTTTTGTTAGGCCCATTATATAGGCTATTCATTTTCCTTAAAAGCACCCAGTTTTGTCCCAGGGCTTGAAAACCTGTGCCCTAAGCTAGTTAGGTCCATGCAGAAACTTCTGAACATTTACATTTACATTTAATCATTTAGCAGATGCTTTTATCCAAAGCGACTTACAAATGAGAACAATAGAAGCAATTAGACCAACAAGAGTATACAAGTGCTATGAAAAGTCTCAGTTAGTCTAGTACAGAACACATAGCCAGGTTCTTTTTTTTAAAGATTATGATAGACATATGATAGATAGTGAACGATGCTTGGCGTCACCGTTTAGTGACATCACTGAATGCTCTGGGAAAACGTATTGTCTGTTTTGGTCACAGCACCTTTTAAATGCTGTTTTGAATCTATTTGTTTTGAATTTATTTATTTACAAAATAAGCTCTGATTATGACAAGTGTGGTATAAAAGCTTTGTTTATTAGAGGAATAATTGGTTAGCTGAAAAATCTCAACAGGTTCCACCACATCCCAAAGATGCTCTATTGGGTTGAGATCTGGTGACTGTGGAGGCCATTTTAGTACAGTGAACTAATTGTCATGTTCAAGAAACAAATTTGAAATGATTTGTCGTGCACATTTAATCTCGCCAAACATATCTAATGTGCGATCATATAAAGACGTTTGTCAGTGAGATCTGCGTGAACTCTCATGCGCGCCGCGGAGGCTGTCTGTCAGTCACACACACACACACACACCACAACGAGCGCACGCACATGCATTAACTGTACGTAAACTCCTGCTTAATAATAAAGAGTGACGATGGCGAAGAGTTTTGCTTAATGTTATGGTGCACATTTTATCTCACCAAACATTTCTAATTTGCGATATTATTAAGACTTTTTTTCTTTTTTTCACATGCGCGCCACGGAGGCTGTCTGTAAGTCACACATACACACAAACACACACACTCACACAACAAGAGCGAGCGCGGTACACGCATAGCAGTACGAAAACTCCCGCTTAATACAAAGAGTGACGATGGCGAAGAGAGCAAAATGTTCCAAAGTGTGGTTATACTTCACTAGAGTTAATGCTGACAACCCTCGTTGTCATAAGTGCAAAACAATATTTAAATGTAAGGGTGCAAACATAAGGAATCTGTCAAAGCATCTTTCAAAAGTGCATTATGTGTATCGACTGCCTAGCTAGCTCGTCTCTGGTTGTTGCTCCATCTACGTCAGGTATGTATGCTAAAATCATGTTGAATCAACTTTGTTCACGTCATTTAAAATAAATGTAAAATCTCCCTGGTTTGCTAACCCCTACGTAGAAATTCTTTTGATTTCTTTTGGAAAAAATGAGAATGAGTAAATCTAATAAATATGATTAAAAAATTTAAAAAATCACAAACTCAGTGGTAACCAATAGATAAGAGTAAAGTTCTACAGGAAAACACGTTCCCTTTGACCACAGTCACATATTGTAATTGTAAAAATATGGATATGAAGTGCCTGATATTTATATTCAGGCACTAAATTTAACTTTCAAAAACAGATATTGTTCAACATAGTGAATGTTTTCGCAATGATTATTATTAGTCTGTTTTCCACATGGTTGATGTGCCCGCCGTGACCGACACTCATTCAGTAAAGTTTAAAACTCAACACAGACTGTCAGGATGGGACTATGTGCAAAAATGGGAATCCTCGCGGTAATAAGTTACATTAATACATAAGGATATGCCGTAAACTGAAAGTTTTTGCGCTGAGGACACACACGCATCATCTGTTAAAGCCACTGACAGGCCAAGCCATAATGCTAATGCATTAGCTTAGAGCATAAAATTAAAGAATTCTCATATTTTGGGCAGCTTGGATCACATAAATCTGCCGCTACATATCATGCGTTTCCTACGCTATTTTTGAACTGAACTGAACTAAAACACAGCAGATTAAATATCATACATTAAATTATTGGATAAAACAAAACTACTTGTTTATTATCAAATTCATTTTAAATAAGATTTTATAATCATTTCGTACACTGTGTTACAAAACAAAAATAGTAAACTGAACTGCGATAATATAAGATAGTATAAAATACCATGCTATAATCATATATTTATACAGATGCTTCACCTGAGTTTAGGTTGTAAATCTCCACTGTTAAACTTCATTGGCTCAATCATAGATGCGTCACTCTTCATAGACACACAGCTGGGCCATACTTCTGATCTCCTCTGATGAACTGAACTAAAACAGAGCAGATTAAAGATAATCCATTAAATTACTGCATATTACAAAACTATTAGTTTATCATTGTCAAAATAAATTTAAATCATATTTTATAATCATTTCATACACTGTGTTCATACAAAAATAGTGGACTGAATTGAAATTGTGAAAACAGAAGTCCATAACTGTGACCCCTCCCAGAATGGTGTGTCCCTCCCCCGACAGAAATAGTCCAGAGGAGGGAGGGTGGGGGTTCTGGAGGCGGGCGTAGGGCAGGCAATGGAGAGGGAGCATTGACCATAGTTCCAGGTTGGAGTGGATGGAGGGAGGAGCCCAGAGCAGGTGGAGCCAGATGGATCTCCAGAGGCCAGCCAGAATGGTGGCCAACGGTGGAGTCAATGGCGGGAGGAGCCATGGTGGAGTAAGAGCAGACCACACCAGAGGGCCAACTGATGGAGACTGCACTGATCGATAAGGAGCCCAGGATGGAGCTGAACAGATGGAGAATATTGGGTGACACTGAGGATCCAGAAGGGCCAAGTTGGTGAAGAAGGCACAGGCAACCAAGGTGGAGGCGATGCTCCGGAAGACCGCTGCGGAGCCAGAGGAGCTGAGGATTGTAGGTGGAGCTGGAGGGAAGGAGGAGCCTGACAGAGACAGAGGAATGGAGTAATGAGGTGAAACAAGAGGAGTGGAGTCCCGAGGCAGCAGATGGTTGATGACTGACCAAGGTGGAGCTAGAGGGATGAGGGAGCCCGGTGGAGCTGGTGGGGTGAAAGGCCACAGTGGAGATGAAGGAGCTAAGTGCCAAGGCAGAGCCGATGGGTCAACGGACCGAGGTAGAGTCCAGGGCTCTGAGGCTGGAGGTGGATACAGGAGATCCTCACTCCAAGGTGGAGCTGGAGACTGGAAGTCCCGAGGCAGATAAAAGAGCGCAGATGGCACTGACTAAGGGTGAGCTGAGGGACTGACAGGCACCAGTGGAGATATGGTTAAGGAACTGGCTGGTTTAAGAGGAGGTGGGCTAGGGAGGCTGGGAGGGAACACAAAAGGACTTGGGCTGGGTGGAACCAATGACATGACATACAGCCAAGTTTAATGACCCATACTCAGAATTTGTGCTCTGCATTTAACCCATCCAAAGTGCACACACACAGCAGTGAACACACACAAACCATGGACACACACCTGGAGCAGTGGGCAGCCATTTATGCTGCGGTGCCCGGGGAGCAGTTGGGGGTTCAGTGATATTGCCAGCCCAAGACTCGAACCCACAACCCTAGGGTTAGGAGTCAAACTCTCTAACCACCAGGCCACCAGATGCAGGAGATCCAGGGCTGGGTGGAACCAGCAGAGGCACAGGAGAATCAGGAGTGGGCAGAACCAATGGACGGACAATGCTGCCAGCTCATGCACTTGGTCAGACAATGCTGAAGGCTCAGGCTCCATGGCGATGATCAGCTCAGTGGCGGCAGGCTCAGGCTCTCCATCTGCAGTGAGCTCAGACAGGACTTCCGCGCAGTGGGATGACGGCTTGCTGGTCTCTGGTTCGGGATTGGGGCTGGAGATATCGTCCTCAGTGGGGCAGATGGTGAAACGGTGATCTGTTATTCTCTAGCACCCACTCCACGAAAGCGGCAAAATCCTCTTTGGGACCGTTCGCTTGTAAGTGTGCCTTACACTGCCTGCTCACGCTGGTGTAATAAAAAACACAGAGTGACTCACTTTTTAGATCTGCCATTTTGTCACACGTGTTGGTATATAAGGCAAACGCATGACAAAGGAGATATCAAAATAGTTTTTTTAATGAACCACAGGAGAAAAAAGGGCACATCCAAACACAAATACAAAATATAGCTGCAAGCAGCAATTACGGGGCCAAGCACTCCAACAGCAAATATAGGAGCTAAGCATCGCATGAAGAATCACACCAAATACATTAATGAGCAATAACAGAAATTATTGTAATTGAAATGGCTAAAAAAAATCATAATATCACCTCTAGTAACATGATTACTTGGCTTATCAAGCTTAACCAATAGGTGGCACTGTTATAAAATCAATTTGGTGTACTCTGTGTGACTTTTCAATGACACACACAAAGTTTGGTGTCAATATGCCAAAGAATTCCAGGGATACAGCCTCAAGTGTCATTTTCTCATTGTGCCTCAAATTCGTCGATGTGGTATGTGAAAACGGTTTTGTCTATCGACTCAAAATCCATAACTTTGAGTCAGCATAGTCTGAAGATCATCTGATTAAATTTTGGTGAAAATTGGACTAATGGCTGATGAGGAGTTCGAAAAAGTATGTTTTCAACATAAATCAAAATGGCGGACAGGAAGTTCAGCTTAACCTGACATATTTGGTATCTATATTTTCGGCATAAGCCAGGGAATATTTTGAGACCAGTTTCGTTGAAATAGGCTAATGCTTTAAACAGTTATTAGCATTTTTATGTGTAATTATTCATGGGTAATTAATGGTTTATTACTCTTGACCAATAGGTGGCGCTGTTACCAAATTTATGTGGCATGGTCAGAGTGAGGTGTCGAGCGTTGCAGAGAGACAGCCTCAAATGCATTTTGGCACCCTTCCAGCAAATTCGTTGATGCGCTAAATGAGAACCGTTTCGTATATCGATACGAAATCCATAACTTTTTGTCAGCATGGTCTGATGATGATCCACGTTATATTTGGTGAAAATCGTACAAATGGACTAGGAGGAGTTCGAAAAAGTAGGTTTTCAACATTAATCAAAATGGCGGACAGGAAGTATGTCAAATTTTCGCATAATTGGTATCAATGCTCTCGGCATGACCCAAAGAGTGTATGGAGACTATTTTAATTTTAATAGTCTAATTTATTCAAAAGTTATTAGCATTTATGTGATATTTCATTATAACTATTGACCACAAGGAGGCACTGCCACCAAACTTTTTGAGTACCTTCAGGGCATGGAGCCGAATATTTTTGTAATTATTTGCGAAACGATACGATGCTGCGTTCACCGACACCGGAAAATTTGATATCATTCGACTCGACATGACTCACTGAATCTAAAGAGACAAGTTGTGTGATTTTTGGCCAAACCATTCAGAAGTTATAAGTGAAAATATGCATTTTTCATATCTCCTGACCACTAGGTGGCGCTGTGTCGAAACACTGCAGGTAGTCTCAGGTCATGCTAATTATAACACACACCAAGTTTGGTCTCAATATGCCAAACCGTTGCCGAGATATAGCCTCACGTGTATTTTTGCGTGCTTTTCGTCATATTTTTTCACGTGTCATTCGAGAACGGTTAGACGAATCAACTTGAATTACATAACTTTTAGCCAGCATTATCTGAAGATGGTCTGAGCCAATTTTCGTGAAAATCGGACTAACCGTCTAGGACGAGTTCGAAAAAGTAAGTTTTTCGAACAATCGAAAATAGCTAAAAAATTAAACCTTGTGATTTTTGAATTTAGGTTTCATTCGACTTGCCATGAGCCACGGATTCAGAGGAAAAAAGAATGTCCATTTTCTGGCTTACGGATCAAAAGTTATTAGCATACAAACATTGAAAGTTTGGACAAGTGGTGGCGCTAGAGAGTAGGAGTTAGAGACTTCAAATTTGCTACAGTTAATGTTGGGACTGTCCTCTATCAGTGTGCCAAATTATACAACTTTTCCGCAATTGGTTCTATGGGCTGCCATAGACGTGCGGCGGAAGAAGAAGAATAATAACGCAAACGATTACAATAGGTAACCTTCGGTGCTTGGCCCCTAATAATCCTAATAAACATCAATAGCAGACAAAGCAAAAATGGATAACACAGATTTTTAAATATTGGGAATGTAATCAGTGGGAAAGAGAAACAGGTGTAGGGGTAATTAATTTACAAAACAAGAAAAGGAACATGACCAAATACTGAAAATCACTAAGAACAGAAGTACATAACTGTGACATCATTATCCAAAAATAGTGAAATGAATTGTGATAATATGTCAATATAAAATACCATGCTATAATCATATATTTATACAGATGCTTCACCTGAGTTTAGGTTGTGAATCTCCACTGTTCAACTTCATTGGCTCAATCATAGATGCGTCACTCTTCATTGACACAGATCTGGGCCATACTTCTGATCTGTTCTGATGAACTGAGCTAAAACAGAGCAGATTAAAGATAATCCATTTAATAACTGGATATAACAAAACTATTAGTTTATCATTATAAAAAAAATCACTTTAAATATGATTTAATTATTAGTTAATACACTGTGTTCATACAAAAATAGTGATCTGAATTGTGATTATATGACAATATAAAATACCATGCTATAATCATATATTTATACAGATGCTTCACCTGAGTTTAGGTTGTAAATCTCCACTGTTAAATTTCATTGGCTCAATCATAGATGCGTCACTCTTCATAGACACACAGCTGGGCTCTACTTTTGATCTGTTCTGATAAACTGAACTAGAACAGGACAGATGAAGATAATCCATTAAACTGTAATTGTAATAGTAAAAACTTTATTGTCCCCCATGGGGAAATTTGTTCTGCAGCATGATAACACCACATACAAGACAAACACATACACAACATTAATAGCACATTGGGAAAATATAAAAATGTATACATTTTTCTACCTCTTCCTATTTAAATCAAACACCTTAATCGCATATGGAACAAACAAAAATTTGAACCTATTAGTCTTGGCTAAATGGACCCTGTACAAAGATCATGAAGGGAGGGTCTGAAATGAATCATAAAGAGGGATGAGAAGCATCAGATATAATGTGTTGCACTTTCTTTATCACCTGAATATCAAACAAATCTGACAACTCAGGCAATATCACACCCAATACCTTACTGCAAATATTTACAACCTTTAAAATAAGTTACTGCTTTGACATAACTACTGAAACTAAGGTCTGTCTCCAGAATCACACCAAGATTCCTGACTTGATTTTTAGTTGTTTGACCCCTAGAGTCAAGGTATGCATTCACCTTGAACACTTCATCTTTGTTTACAAATGCAATGACTTGTTTAACTGAAGAACGTTCTGGCACATCCAACTATTAATTTCATCAATGCATTGGCAGAGGAAGTCAATAGGGCTGCAGTCATTTGTAGTCATTAAGGCTAGGTAGATCTGGGTATCATCAGCATTGCTGTGATAGGCAATTTGGTTCTTTCTCATTATTTGACTTATTGGAAGCATATACAGGCTAAACAAGAGCAGTGCAAGAATTGACCCTTGTGGGACTCCGCATGTCATGGATGTCCACTTAGACTTAGTCCTAGACTCACATAATAACCTCTCCCTTCTAAGTATGACCTGAACCATTTGAGTACCATCCCAGAAAGCCCGACCCAGTTTTCCAGTCTCTCTAGTAGTATGTTATGATCGACAGTGTCAAATGCAGCACTGAGATCTGATATTGATAACGAAGATTAGATATTGGTCTAAAATTGCTCAAAATGGTGTTATCAAGATTGCTCTTTTTCAAGAGGGGCATAACAAAAGCAGTTTTTAAGGAGTTTGGAAATGTCCCAGAAAGAAGTGAGGCGTTCACCACTATCAATTGCTTCAAAAATAGACATAGTATCTTTTTGATATTGTTGCCTAATCTGTCTGACCTCTGCATTACTTGAGGGTGTGCTAATTGCCTTCCTGATATTGATGATCTTCTCAGAAAAGAAGGAAGCAAACTCATTGCATTTGCTGTCTGAGAGCATTTCACTTGGAGTGTTAAGTTATTGTTTATTAGGTTTGAGAAGAGCTTTTGTCTAGCTGTGGCTAGTTTCACATTAAAAACATAAAGGCTGTCTTTATAGATGCTATAGTGAATTTCAAGCTTTGTCTTCCGCAACATCCGCTCGGTTTTTCTGCATTGTCTTTTCATAGCCTGAACTGCTGTTGATCTTCTCCAAACTGATTTCTGTCTGTTTGTTTTCTGACTATTATTGGAGCAATATCATCAATAACATTCTTAACTTTTGAGTTAAAGGAATCAAGGAGAGTCTGCAGAAATGCTTGGTGTTAAAGATATAGCCTCCATAAACAGCACACTTGTGTTCTCATTAATGCATCTCCTTCTGACAGAGACAGATCTAGATTCAGTTGTAGCAGAGATCAAAATATCAAAGAAAATACAGAAGTAATCAGAAGCCCCTTTCACACTGCCATTCCGGCAAATACATGGGTAAAGTGTTCCGGCAATTGTTCCCGGGTTGCTAGATTTTGCACATTCACACTGCCAGTGATTACCCGGGATATGTGCGTGCTGTCACACACAAAACCCGTAAAGATCCTGTAACGACATTTGACGTCAGGGCGTGACATGTAATGTACAAGTCGAAAACGTTTCCAGGAGGTTCACCGATAAAAATTGCTTCCCGGGGTTAAAATATAAGTTTTTTGATAGGGTTGCCTTGGGAAATTTCGCATTTAAGGGGCTAAATATCACGTTATTTGTATTGGGGTCGCTTTGACCAGCTGACATGAAAAAACAACCTCAGACTTGGCAACACTGATTGGCATTCACTACACAGAGCCGTAATTCACTTACAATCTACAAAATCGATGTTAAAATCGCAGGCGATTCTTTGTCGATTTTTAAAAAGATTTTGTGTTAGTTGTCGGTAGACTACGGCTCTGTGTAGTAACTGCCGCTCCACCTGAACCAATGTTGCCAAGTCTGCGATTGTTTTTCATGTCCGCGGTTCATGTAACCCCAATACCAATAACGTGATATTTAGCCACTAAAATGCAAATTTTACCAAGGCAACCCTGCCAAATATATTATATTTTAACCCCGGGAAGCAATTTTTATCCTGGAAACACAATTGGGCTAGTTTTGAACTAGTTTTGGCAAGTGTGTTGTGAAAACCTGGCAACCCTGATCTGAACGCATGTGCTGGAGATATACTTCTATTTACAGGAGCATCTTTACTGATGAAATGCGCATGAAAATCGCATTAATTCTAATTACAGGAGCATCTTTACTGATGAGATGCGCATGAAAATCGCATTAAATTTTTTGCACAGCCCTAATTAATGTCATAATACCTTTCATTTCATAATATAATTTCCCTCAGAAATAGCTAGACAAAGGATCAATTGTAATCTTGAACTCAGGCCCTTATCAGGTTCAGCGGTAAAGTGTTAAGGGGGCTACAATAATAAACAGAATGCATGGAGCACCTTTCAGCACAATCCATAGATATTCAAAAGACAAGTACTGACCAAATGACACTTGCTAGCATTGAGAGACATCTTTAAATAGAGCAGCTACACCTCCACCTCTCCTAACAGTCCTGCAGACACTCATGTAAGTAAAGTTAGGAGGGGCTGCTTCATTGAGGATTGTTGCATTGCAGCTGTCTTCAAGCCATGTTTCGTTTAGAAACATAAAATCCAGATTGTTTGTGGTTATAAAGCCATTGATTAGAAATTATTTCTTTTTTAATGAATGAATGTTTAACCCCTAACTAGTAACCCCCCTTTTTTGGCATGGAGACCAAAATTACATACCCAAAATAAAAAGGTTTCTGCTCATGATTCTTTCTGACTAGATACATAATCAACATTTGTTCACAAAGCTGACACTTTAAAGTTTACTGTTCAGGAATCAGAATCACTCAGACTGTTATGATAATAGAGATATATAAGCTCAAACATAAAAACAAAAATAAAAATATAAAAAACATATGTTTTAAATGTATTTAAAAAAGTGTTGATGTAGGAAATGAGTTTGAAAAAACAGTGTAGCTAAGGCCACAAGTCTTCCAAAACTTCTTTAAAAATTTCTTAATCTAATCTGTAAAACTGTGAATTTTATTAAATATTTTCTAAGGCCATGTCATGTGTGTTTTTAGAGAAGGCTAATCAGATTGATTTATGGCCCTTGTCATCTCTGTAAGATCTCACATGTAAACTCTTCTGTGTATTTTGTGTGTGTGTTGGCTTTGAAAGACTCCCCATTCATGATTGTATTGTTCTCACCAAATGAGTCTTTCACACCTCCGCCAGGTATGACACATTATCCGCATTATTCTTTTATTATTATTCTTTTGTTTTTATTCCACCTTTATTAGCCTTGATTGTGGTTTTTCAGGCTTTACAAAGCAACAAAGCAGCGATCTCACTTCAGTCTCTCTTTGCATTTAGCCCTTATTTATCAAAAGTCTTACTATAAAAATACAACAAAACATTTTCTTACGACCTTACGTGAATTATTGAGACAAAAATGCATTATGAAGAAGAAAAGCACCTGCTATTAGTAGCATTGGTGCTAACGTTAGCATCAAGCTACATCAGACAATTTATGAAATTATTAGTACACTTTTACTCAAAACTCACTTTAAACCCCGATCGAGTGTTTATAATAACTTCCTTTAGCGATCAGGGGTGGAATTTGGTCGTTTACTGTTGTAAAAATATGTTATTTGTAGCCTTTTTCATCGCTGCACAAGTTAGCATTTCCGATGTACATTTTCGATTTTTTTTATAAAAACGCCCCAGATCTCAAGAAATTCTCATACCAAGCTTTACTATCGTAATCGCGGGTTTATTATTTGGATATTTTGTGTGTACAGAGGTGTTTCAGTGTTGTTTTGGCCAGATAACTACCAGGAAGTGTGCAGGAAGCATGTGACATGATGGGGCGGTGTCCAGATATGACACTCTCATATTGACATTGGGAAGGCCCAATCAGAGTCTGAGTCACACACCGCACGAGCTGTGATCACTGCACGCAAACACAGATCGCTGGGAGAGGCTGTTTATCATCAGATCGCGTAAATCCGTGGAAAATGAATAGAAATGACGATTCTGTCTGAAGAAATATGAAGTAAACATCAGTAAATATATCCATATATCTCCGCAGATATGCATCTTTGGTCTATAAATCCTTATTGACGCTGTTCAGTGAGTCTATGTGAACACAAATAAACCGTTGCTGACGTGACTGAATATGAATGAGTGGTGAATTTCTATTCAAAATATGGCATAATACGGATTTATTATTTTGCACTCCTGACATAAATCACTAAATATCTGTCACTGCAACAATGTTTTATCAAAATATTGGTCAAATATCGAAGCTAGAGTCTTTAAACTTTCAACTGATGCACAGTTTGTCCAGATGAAGTAAGACAGTGATGTTTAACTTGCTGTGAAAGTGAAACAATAATAAACTGGGGCCGTCTGCGATGTTTGCACGTAAAGGGGTTAAAGATGTTAACTTGATGGCTGTGCTTTGTGTCTTTACATCAATCTTAGTTTGATGCATAATAGGCCGCAGATTAGATGAGTTTGCCCTTCGGCTTGAGATGGCCTTAGACTTTCTATTACGTGATAAAACTGAAATAGAGAAAGCTACAGGCACACTGGGTTCCCACTTGTTCTGTAAACATTTGTAAATGTTGCTGCTATTATAGCGGATACCAGACACGTATCATTGAGAGCTCATATCAGTTTTTGGTTCACCTTCAGCAGATTGAGGGTCTGGCCCTGGCGTTGTGGCAGCCATCAGAGAGCTCTCACAGGAGCAGGGCCCACAGGCTTTGGTGGTTGGGGGCCCGCCGTTTTTTTTTTATATCTGGGGGCTTGCAGCAAATGAGAGAGAGAGTTCAGTCCCAGCATACACCAGTTCCTCCATTTTCTGTGAAAAGCACAGAAGTGGAGATGCCGGAGAGAGTTATAATGTGTCTGGTGAGATGGGCTGTGACTCTGGTGTTTCCGGTGGCTGTGATATGTTGTCTTGGCTTCCCTGGCTTTTTTCCAAAAAGTCATCCATAGGTGCTGAATCTAGCTCTTTTGATACATCAAAGTATGTCTGTGCGGAGCTCTGTGGGAAGGGCTCAGCCGGGATAGTGTCCATCAGCAGTGCTTGTTTTGGCTGCATCGTTATCAAGTTATCGGGGTCCTTGTGGGATATGTCAACCACATGATGACTCGGACCCGAGATTGACAAACTCTGCTGAAGGATGTCGGAGGGAGAAGCAGATATTGTTCTTAAACACTCTAGCACCAAGTTTGTCTGGGTGGAGGCAATCCAGTTAAAAAAATTGTCTATGGCCCCAGAAAAGATTGAAGTTGTCGATGAAATTCACTCCTTTTATATTACAAGATCTTTGTAGCCATGTGTAACGAGTCAGCTGCCTCCTCCCTGATTGTCATCGGCACCCCGTCCTAAATCGCCGCCCTTCACCAGGCTCCCAACTGGAGTGGGTGTGTGAGAGGAGGGGCGCTGGACAAGTCATGCCGGGCTGTCCATCCCCTGCCAGCACCGCGGACAACGAGAGTGATGGAAGCGGCCGCCCCTCGTGCCCAAGACCGAAGAGGGGAGTGTGTGCGGCCACTGGACTCCACCCCTTACCTAGACCCTTCCTCCATGAACACTGCCGACCCACACGAACCCTGCAGCACGACAAGGACACCAGATTCCCTGTTGTTTTGGACACTCTTCCCCTTTGGCCATCTTTATCCCGTTATTTTGATTTTCTGTTAATAAAAGCCTCTCTGAGGCCTGACGCCACGGCCACTGTGTCTGTCGTGTGCTCCTCCCATCACACCATGTGTTCAGCCCAAGCATCCGTGAAAACATATTTGTTCCCCTTGCTGGGAGTGGTCCACTGATGAACGACTGATTAACTTTTTCAAAGTGTTTCAATGAGTTCACTGAAGTCCTTCTTAAGGAGTTCTGACTGCTCTTTCCTAATATCATTCTTTCCCACGTGGATGATGATTTGATTTGCAGTCTTGTGCTTCATCAGAATGTTCTTAAGTTCCTTGTTCACATCAGAGACCGTTGCTTGAGGAAGGCAGCATGTTGTTGTAGTCCTGCTACTGATATTTCTGATAATAGAGTCACACACTATCAGAGTCCTTGGCTCGGCTGTGCGCTGAGCTGTATGCTGCTGTCAGCTCGACCTTGAGTGCCTGTTAGTTGCTGTGTTAGCTGCTGGCTGATCCGATCCATGTTTAATCAAATTTGGGATTCCTCACCCACATTCATTAATGCTTCAAATCTGTTCTCAAGATGTATAGGGGGAGGTAGAATACCAGTATTTACAAGCCTTGTCATAGTCGTATCTGGGGTACAGGAAGATACAGCAGCAGTGTTCCTTTGGGTCTTGCTCTGTTTGTGCCATCGATTAGTGTGGCGATCGGTTTCGGGTTGTTCCTCTACACTTGGTATAAACTGTTGAGATTCAGAAGATTCAAGGGACTCACCGGCTGTATGCTGAGAAGGTCCTTGACGACGGTCTGCTGTGTGTTCCGTCTGTTTTGGAAGTCTAGCAAGTAACTTTGTTCCAAGAATCACAATCGTTTGTAGAAGTTTGCAGCATTTTATTCAACAAGTAGATCCAACAGGAGGAATTTTCTCTCTTTTCTGTTTGAATGTAGGCATCTACATTCCATCCCATCTCCGGAATGTAAGCTGGTGGCAGTGGGATGCAATCCGTCCCTTTGCGCCACCTGGCGGTAGTTTCCCAAATTATTTAAACATGCAACTGAATTACAGTTACCGCCACGGCCGGTGGCGGCAGTATGTGCGGCTGTAATCCCCATTTTGGTTGTCCACCTACTGTACTGTTTGAGTAAATTAATTAGACTGGGACATTTACAGTGAGTTAATTTCAAAATGTAGGATAGTCTTAGGCTACAATCTACTCATCAAAAATGTTAAGAAGACCATTACACAAAGGATCATATGAATGTTATTGTTATTAAACAGTAAATAAGAATAAGGCATATTAGATTAGATTAGATTAGATTCAACTTTATTGTCACTGCACATGTAGGTACAAGGCAACGAAATGCAGTTAGCATCTAACCAGAAGTGCAATAAGCAGTAAGTACAGAATAAAGGTCTATAATATGTACAATAACTATACAGGTAAGTATTATGGACATAATTTACAGATATTAAATACTATAAGCACGACATACAGATAGGTGTACTATGAACATACTATACAGATGGGCTATGTAAAAGTGTATGTACACTATAGGCAGAATTATGAACATAATTTACAGTATTGCAATGGACAGTAAAGTGCATAGAAAATATTACAATGTGCAAATGGATTATACAGTGTTCCTGGATGAACAGACAGTAGTGCAAGTAATAACAAGTTACTGTTTTTTGCTTGTTGTGAATAAATAAATAAATCAGAGTGTTGAAGAGGGGGAGGAGTCTATGTGTGGTGTGGGGGGTGTTGAGGGGTGTCAGAGGGCAGAGTTCAGCAAGTAGACAGCTTTAGGGAAAAAGCTGTTCCTGAATCTTGTGGTCCTTGTTCGGAGGCTCCTGAAACGCCTTCCGGAGGGGAGGAGGTTAAACACTTCGTGGTCAGGGTGAGAGGAGTCCTTGAGAATGCTGCGAGCTCGACGTAAACAGCGTTTCCTCTGGATGTCCACAAGAGCAGGAAGTGGTGTCCCTGTGATGCGCTGGGCAGTTTTCACCACCCTCTGCAGTGCCTTGCGGTCAGCCACTGAGCAGTTCCCATACCAGACTGTGATGCAACTTGTCAGGATGCTCTCGATCGCACACCGGTAGAAGTTCACCAGGATGGATGAAGACAGCTGGTTCTTCTTCAGTGTCCTGAGGAAGAAAAGGCGCTGGTGAGCCTTCTTGACCAGGCTGGAGGTGTTTGTGGCCCAGGACAGTTCCTCCGAGATGGTGGTTCCCAGGAACTTTAAGCTGGAGACACGTTCAACAGCCATCCCGATAATATGGATGGGGTCATGCGTGCTTCCTTTCTTCTTCCTGAAGTCCACAATGAGCTCCTTGGTCTTATTGGTGTTAAGGAGCAGGTTATTGTCAGCGCACCATGTGGCCAAGTGCTGTATCTCTTCCCTGTAGGCAGTCTCATCGTTGTCACTGATGAGGCCAAACACCGTGGTATCATCTGCAAACTTAATGATGGAGTTGGATCCATGCACAGGCTTGCAGTCGTGGGTGTAAAGGGAGTAGAGGAATGGGCTCAGTACACAGCCCTGTGGTACGCCAGTGTTAAGTGTGATGGTGGTGGAGTGGGTGTGACCTGACCGAACATGCTGAGGCCTGTTGGTCAGAAAGTCCATAATCCAGTTGCAGAGGGAGGTGTTGATGTCCAGGTCTCCAAGTTTTGTGGTCAGCTTGGAGGGAATGACGGTGTTAAATGCTGAACTGAAGTCAACAAACATCCTAACATACGTGTTGTATATATATATATATATATATATATATATATATATATATATATATATTAGTGCTGGGCAGTTATCGGCGTTAACGTGCGACTTTTATCGGGCGAAAAAAAAAAAAAAACGCCGTTAATCTATTCTCAAAGTTGGGTTGGGAGCTGGGTCTATACTAAGCAAGCTATGATGACTTTCACCTTGATATTTTATATAACCGACTGGCTGAGGCCAGCCTAAAAAGATGCTCAGGACAGTTAAAGGGCCACTGCTGTGCACTGTCATGAAAGCTAATCTTACCGCTTGGCGATTTAACCCTCTGGAGTCTAAGGGTATTTTTGGGGCCTGGAGAAGTTTTGTCATGCCCTGATATTTGTGCTTTTTTCAGTTTCTTATAAATATCTAAATGGGTAAAGTCTAATATCACTGTAATAAGCACAAACTGGGCTATAATAATATGTGAAATGCATGCATGTACATGATTGTATTTTTGAGAAAAAAAATGTTATTCATGGTTAGTGAAAAACTAAAAATGTTAAGTCACTTGAATAAGGCAATAAAACACATACATAAAATTGGTTGCCGGAAAAGTTGAGAACTGGAGCTTGTAGCCTAGAATTTTTATTTCTAAATTATGTGAAAATCATCTTGTTTACTCATTCACAGAAAACAATATATTGATTAAAATTTTCTAAGACACTTTTTGTTGGTAAAAGTCATATGCGAGTAGGCGTCAACTATCATGAATATCATTGTGATTTACACCTGAGAAGACAAAGGCCTGCATAATGAGCTGCATAATGAGCCTCCCATTCAACTGCGCCACTCTGAGGGAGGACTTACAAAAAAAGAATGTGAGAACAAAATAAATGTATAGAATTTTATGTTTGTAGTTTATTAAGAATATATTTAATTATCCCACAACATAATTTAATATCCACTTGGGGGAGCAGTTAAACAGTTTATTAGGAACAATCAAAGCTTACTTTCAAACTAATTTTTTGGCATCCTTACTCCAGTCACACAATCCTTCAGAAATCCTTTTAACAATCTTATTTTCTAGCAAATAAACCCCATTTTTTATTATCTTCATCATTATTATTATTATTAATGTTGAAAACAGCTGAGAATATTTATCAGGTTTTTTTAGGGGGAATAAATCGAAAGAACTGCATTGTTTTTACATTTGTTAGAGTTATCTCTATTTGTCACATTTATATTATTTACATCAAGCTTTTGAATGGTATAGTATTGTATACTGTTATTGAAACTTCATGGTGTTTCACTTGATTATACATTTAGTCAGGAATTATAGTTTGGAAAAAGTATTTGGAAAAAGTCTGACTAGTAAAATGTTTACACTTTATGTGAAAACTAGTACAAATAAATAAAGAGAGATTTACTCTGTTTATGATCTCTGCTGAATAAAGTGCTTCATTCTTTTTTCTGAGGAAATCCATTTCTCAAATCCTCAACCACATCACATCTTTTTGGGGTGAATTATGTCTTATTCCTCTCATCGCGAAGCAAACAGTAAAATAAAATAAAAACTCGAAGAACAGTCTGGCTGCTCTTTCTTCTGTGTGGGCGTATTCAAGCCGCGTGCTTCAGTTTGAATCTGAATAGCGCGTTCAGCGCGGGGGCGTGGTCACATTAGATATAATGAGCGGAGATATGAAAAATAGACATTGCGTTGTTTTCATATGGATTACTTTATCTCAGAATATTTGTTTTCGGCAGCACTTGTTTAGTTTAAAAGTAGACATTTCAGGCTTTCTATAGATATCTCTCTCATGTCTCTTCGTTGAGTATTCACGGAGTTACAGTTCATTTTAATGACGTGTTTGTACATGACGATCAGCGGAGACAAAGACTACAGACAGCGCACTTTGTTTGTTATCTTTAATTTATAAGTGCACAAAGGTTCTTTGTTATTATGTCTGTATCCAAAAAAAACTAGACCCTTTACAGATTCAATTGATGTATTGCTCTTATTTGTACGATTAAAACTGAGAGTGTAATTTAAGTTCTTTTCGGGGTTATCAGGAGAAAATGACTCAAAACGCATATATGCGTTAATCGACTCGAAAGGGTTAAACATTAAAGCATCCAAACACAAGACGAGGAAAAGCTGAACAAAGTAGCTGGTTACTCGCCCACTGTGTTCTGTGCGCACGAGAGAGAGCCGCATATTACAGACAGCTACACTGAACCAAGCTCTCTTCTGCGAAGTTCTCCTCGAAGTCCCTCCTGCACCTGAACGAACAAATACAAATCACAGTTTGAATAAAAAAAAAAAAGATGTGAAAGAGCCCAATTCAGCACTGCTGGGTTCTGGTGTTCTGTCACGCTGTCAGTCTCTGTTTTCCTGGGTGTCCACTAGTGAGCTCACTTCTCCTTAGAAACTTCACCATAGGCACTATAATTCCTCTAGTCTGGTACTGACTAGAGTCAGGCATTCTATTGTCATTAGTCTCCTTATAAATACCTGTCTTTACCCGTTGTTTGTATGGAGTCCTTACCCTTCGTGTTACTAATGTTCTCATCTCCCGATACTTACCCTTGCCTTCCCATTCCCATTGAGTTCCCATTCCGTTCCTTCCGGTTTTCTCTTTTGTTTTGTTTGTCACCTTGGACTGTTTATTTTGAATTACCCTTTTTCTTAAATAAACTACCATCAATTGGATCTCTCCCTCTCCTTGTGTTTCTATAGTGCACAATCGTCACAGAAGGACTCCATCATTGAGATCCAGAGGTATGTCTGCTCCAATTTCCTCCCCAGCCATCAAGCGGGAGAGAAATGGTTTTGAGGGTACTCCCCAGGTTGTGTTCCGTGGAACCAGGGGAGGTCACTCCGGAGTAAGCAGTCGAGAGGAGGTCACTGTGGGCTCCCGTTGACCCGGGGTTCGGTTGAGAGCCGCCATTTCCCCATTATGAACAGAGAGGAGAGAGGAGACGCAAATCGGCTGAGTCAGCGCTGCTGTGCAAGATGGCCGCCAGTCCAGTGCCGCTGCACAAAATGGCCGCCAACCCAGCGCCACAGTGCAGGATGGCTGCTAGCTCAGCGCCAATGCACAAGATGGCCGCCAGTCCAGCGCCACAGCACAAGATGGCTTCCAACCCAGCGCCAAGGGGCAAGATGGATGCCAGCACAGCACCAAAGCACAGGGTGGCCACCAGTCCAGCGCCACCGTGCAGGATTCCGCCAGCTCGGCGCCAAAGCTCAAGATGGCCTCTAGTCCAGCGCCACAGCACAAGATGGCTGCCAACCCAATGCCAGGAGGCAAGATGGACACCAGCACAGAGCCAGAGCACAAAGTGGCCACCAGTCCAGCGCCACAGTGCAAGACGGCCGCCAGCTCAGCGCCAACGCCCAAGATGGCAGCAAAAAGACTTTTGGATTATTTCTCCAGGCTGTCAAAAATCCTAGAGATTCCCAGGACTGTTCACGTCACGTCTGGGAGCCAGCACCACTGCACAAGATGGCCGCCAGCCTGGAGCCAGTGCAGAGGAAGGCAGTTACAGTGGGCTTTTCTGAGTTGAGTCAGATTCCTGTTGACCTTCCAGAGTCGAGTCAGGTGCCCGTTTACTTTCCAGAGTTGAGTCAGTTTCTGGTTGACCCCCTCCAGAGTCGAGTCAGGTGTTCATGGACCCTCCAGAGTCAGGGTTAATCACTGTTGACCTTCCGGAGTCAGGGTTAGTCACCATTGAACTTCCAGAGTCAGGGTTAGTCACCTTTGACCTTCCAGAGTCAGGATTAGCTACCATGGACTTTCCAGAGACATGGCTAGTCACCGTTGACCTTTCAGAGTCTAGTCAAGTTTTCTTTTGTTTTTCTGTCTGTTTTCTTCTTCGGACCTGGCCTTCCGTCCCTCCTCCTAGTCCTCCGCCGCTCCACCTCCCTCCTAGCTTCTATATCTGTTGGTTTTCCCTTGGTTTCAGGTGGAGCATCTGGCAGCTGCTCCGTGGAGGAGGGGGTAATTTCAAGCTGTCAGTCTCTGTTTTCCTGGGTTGTCCACTAGTGAGCTCACTTCTCCTTAGGCACTTCACCATAGGCACTATAATTCCTCTAGTCTGGTCCTGTCTTCACAGTAATTGCACTCCAGTTAATCACACAGGTGCAGGCAATCTATTATCATTAGTCTCCTTATAAATACCTGTCTTTCCCTGTTGTTTGTATGGAGTCCTTACCCTTCGTGTTACTAATGTTCTCGTCTCCCGAGACTTACCCTTGCCTTCTCGTCCTCCGAGTTCCCATTCCGTTCCTTCCGGTTTCCTCTTTTGTTTTGTTTGTCTCCTTGGACTGTTAAATAAACTACCAGCAATTGGATCTCTCCCTCTCCTTGTGTTTCTATAATGCACAATCGTCACACGTTCAGGCTCATGCAGAAAAAGGCGTCTCAAAACACTTGAACATCGAATTTCCTTATTTTTGCTCTTGTGCCGACAAATACATAACAAATATGTCAAAATATCCACCTTGGAAATTATGCAGTCAGTTTTTTCTTAAGTGAAAGTAAACAGTTGAGGAAAAAAATGGGATGTTTATTATATTGGATGCGTTCATCATCTCTTAAAGGGACCGTGCCTAGGTTAGCTACTAGCTGCTGTAATGTTAATCCAAGAAAATGAAAGAAAATCACTCACTGCTCTTTACTGAATTACTTGAATTACTACAGACACCAGATATAATTTTTGATATATATATATATATATATATATATATATATATATATATATATATATATATATATATATATATATATATAGCAAAACTGTAATAATGTGAGAAATGTTGAAGGTGTCTGAATAAATGTAGGTTTGATTGTATATTTAATTTCTTTCATTGAAGACTATCCAGTGCTATTTTACATTTAATTATTTGGTTTCTGTACCTTGACACGTACAAACTTGAAAAAAACATAAACATTGTGTAAATAGCACAAATAAATAAAAATAAATGAACGTACAAATTAAACAATTTCAAACAGGGCTCACTGGTACAACCTTCACCGGGTCCCCTCTGACCCCAGCTACAGACCTGCTCACGCCTGTTTCACACATACTCCATCTGCAGTGCGTATGCAGTCCGTGTGTGTTACGTATGTGGTGCAGCACGGACTCGATGTGCTTTCACACAGGACGCGTTTGCAGTTCGCTACTCGGTAGGTAAATGATCTCTGCACTGCTGCATACACAACGCTCCTGGAACGCAACTGGAATCCGTTAACATGGGTGCGTAAAAAAATATGCAACGCATATGCACTGCAGACGGAGTATGTGTGAAACAGGCGTAAAGTTGTTTGCACCTTGTGCAATGTGGAATTAGTTTACAGCTTTTTCAAGCACTTTGTGATGCATTTTGGAAACAGGAGATGAGCCCCTTTTCCAATGCACCACCGAGCTTGATAAACCCCTTCTCAAAGACTTACTGTTTGTAAATTTTATTTGGGTAACACACATATTCTGAATGCCGTCAGCAGAATTAGAATGAGCCATTTTAATCTAGATTCATTTTAACACTAAGACTTGATGGCTGCTCTGTCAATTCTTCGTCATCAGTTAGGAACCTAGGTGTGCTGTTTGATCGCAATCTTTCCTTAGAAAGCCACGTTTCTAGCATTTGTAAAACTGCATTTTTCCATCTCAAAAATTTATCTAAATTACGGCCTATGCTCTCAATGTCAAATGCAGGAATGTTAATCCATGCATTTATGACTTCAAGGTTAGATTATTGTAATGCTTTATTGGGTAATTGTTCTGCACGCTTAGTAAACAAACTACAGCTAGTCCAAAATGCAGCAGCAAGAGTTCTTATTTGGCACCTAAACTCTGGAATAACCTACCTAACATAGTTCAGGAGTCAAACACACTATTGCAGCTTTAATCTAGATTACATTTACATTTATTCATTTAGCAGACGCTTTTATCCAAAGCGATTTACAGAAGACAGTGGAAGTAATCAAAAACACCAAAAAGAGCAAAGATATTTAAGTGCTATAACAAGTCTCAGTTAGGTTAACACAGTACATGTAGCATGGGATTTTAAATACTATAATAAATAAAAAGAAAACAGATAGAATAAAAAAAGAATAGAGCAAGCTAGTTAGAGGTTTTTTAGTTAGAGGTTAGAGGTAAACTTTTGTAGGTCGCATGGTAGTAAATAATACGATGATATGACCATGAAGTCAACACAGATATGAACGACATGAAGGTGAGTTATTAATGACAGATTTTTTTGGGCTGAACTAACCCTTTAAGAATTTATATCCTGATTTTGCCCCAACAATTTGGTGTCAGAATGTGGGATTCATTGGATGTGTCTTCTGGACCTGTGAGCGGATGGTGACTGATAATCCTGGACAATAGAAGTTCAGCCCTAACCCCAATTAGATTTGAGGGAGAGAGGGACCGACCGCCAAGGCTCGTAGGGGACATGACTGGAATCATAAAAGAACCTGGGTGTCAAAAGGACTCTCAGGTAAGAGACAGATCATAATCTTTTGAAATTTGGGATTGGAATTAAATTAGAAAGGGACAAACCATAATGGTGGGTCCTTCTCTGTGGGAAGCACAATCAAGATTCCAGGGGAATGTGACTGTGAGAATACTACGACATAGTTAATAAATTTCTAGGGGGGAATTGAAACTGCTGCAACTGGCATGAATTTGGCATTGAAATTGAGTTAGAAATTGAGATCAAGACGATCCAGATATTTCGAAGCAAGAAGTTGAGATCACATGCAAGCGGTTAACATATTTCTAGAGGGTAATTGAGACTGTGCAGGTATTAGTTCAAGTGCAGGAAGCGCTCTGCCTCGCCGGCTTAGGCAGAAAAGTTAGATCTGTTAGAGATGTCTGACAGATTATAGGTGCACAAAAAGGTATCCACATAGAAGGAAACAGCAAATATGGGAAAGTCTCAGAGCAAGCTCGTTGAATATGATACACCAGTATATTGGCAAATGAAAAAGGTATATGGCCAGAAATGCATGCAAGATATGATGAAATTAATTAAATACCATGCTTTTACAAAAGAGGGAATGTTGAGTGTTAAGAGATTAAAAGCTGTGAAGGAATCAGTAGAAGATGGAAGCGAGAGGCAAAAAGGGTGTTGCGTGAAACATATGTGTGAGAAATGCGAACAAACTGTGATGCGATGGCTCACTTGTGATATCACAGGTGATATATTTTCTACTGAATTAGTCACCTTCTGCCAAGAATTCAGCCCTACTGTCCACAAACTGAGAAGGCTGCTGGCATTGAAACTGGGGGCTACGAGCGGGCATAAAGTGGGTGGAAAGCTTCAGAAAGGAGAATGTCGGAGAGAACACTGTGAATGGGGACATCATGATAATGTACACTGCAAAGAAAGCTGTTGAAGAGCTGGCTGACGGTATAAAAATAGCATTCCCAGCACGTGTGGACACAGCGAAGATTGGCAACTGCTGCCAGAGCAGAGATGAGTTTGTTCAGAACTATTACAACTGCCTGTATCTGATTTTCAACAAACACAGCGGGTTAGAGGAACCAGATGAGCGAGGAAATCAGCCTGACACATCGGAGTGTCATCTGCAGAGCTGGTTTTTGAATGGACTGAGACCTGAAATTGCGCAAGCGGTAAAGACCAGTCAATGGAAAAGTGGATAGCTATCTGCTGTTGTAGCACATGCTTTGCATGTACAAGAGATTCAGACAGCGAAGAAGAAAAGAGTTAAAGCCAACACTGACAAAGAGTGGCAGCTTGCGATATTGCATGCAGTGTCAAAGCCTGGAGGTATTCTGCGCAGCGAAACCAGCAAACGAAAGGGGGAAGAGGAAAAAGACCAGGAGTAAAATCTCCGAGTGAAAATGAAAGAAAATCTGAGAGATGGGGTTGTTGGATCTGCGAGACTATTGAACATGCAACATACAAGTGCACCAGATGCAGACTGTGTAAAAGGGATTGTCATTGGGCAAAGGGTTGTCCGGAGAACCAGAAAAATCAAGAATATGATATATGTACATTTTTATGATGTAGGTTTTTGGTATTTTAATATGTTTTACTCTTATTTAATGTTATATGTTGTATGTTATATGTGTTATGTCTTGATGTGGCAGCAGTTTCCTGCAATTCTCAGCAATGAACATTTTTGTTGCACATTCTGATAAATTTAAAATGTAAAACGATAATGTAAAATGTACTTAGGCCTTTATGAAAATGCCTAAATATCCTATGCTAGTAGAGGGGATAGTGATTGAGTTTTTAATTGTTTCTGGGGCTTCAAGGTCAGCTACACGACCATGTGACTTGCCGTGCCAACCACAATTAAAAGGCAAAACTAATGAGTCAATTTCTGCATCAGGGCATGTAATTTGTGTAAGATTCACAGTGCCTCTGAATTGTAAAACAGAAGGGGGTGAGGTGCTGAGACATGCTTTTCTTTACACTCCAGCATGTCCAGTGCCTATGATGGGGAGAGATTAATTGTGCAAACTAAATTTGATACTGGTTGCAGACTTTTGGGGTGTCCGAGTGGCAGAGCGGGAGCAGGTTTGCTGCCTGCAAGCAGAACCAAAATGGGCATATGAATGGCAAATTATACATTCTGATTGGGTTGAAATGATGTGTGAACTGACAAAAAAATCTAACCAAACCATTTGACAAAGAAATTATGTTGCCTGACAAATTGCATTACATGTCACATGTTGTAGTGGAATGAGGTGACCAGTATGAAAAAGACTGGTTTGGGGGAGAAAAAAGAAGAAACTTTGAGTTTTGAGAAAATTTTTTGGACAGAAAATATGTGTGCAGTTTCAGTTTGTCTGAAGGAAAAACAGCATCAGTTTTACTCAATGGCAGAAGATTCTGTGCCTCACTTATCACTCTCCAAGATTACAGACCGTGTTAATGTCTCTAAAACCAGAGGCTATTCTTGGTATAAAATCTGTGTTTGAGTCTCTATTAAGAGAGGGAATAATAGTGCCATGCAATTATTCCCCAGTACGCACTCTGATTTTTCCTGAATTTGAGGGCAAAGGGTACTGCTTTCTAGTTTCACTAGAATGAGTCAGGGATATTGTAGTTCTCCAAGAGTCTATAGAACATTTATTCCAAATCATGCGATTTTTGAGCAGCCTCTGAGAGTCCTAACAACAGCGAAGGGGTTGAAGTGGACAGAGAAAGCGGAAGAGGCATTTTTGAACATGAAAGTTCAGCTGTCAGTTGCGCCAACTCTGGGTTTGTCAACATCAACAAAACCTTTTGTTCAGATGGTAGATGAGAAAAATGTGTTCATGACTTCTGTATTGTTGCAACATCATGGAGACAAACTGAGACCTGTGGCATATTTTTCCAGTAAATTAGACCCAGTTGCAGCAGGCCTGCCACACTGTCTGAAGGCGGTGGCAGCTGCTAAACGGGCTGGTATGGCGTCTAGAGAATTTGTATGTTACTCTGACTTGACATTGATGGTGCCTCACGCAGTGTCCATGATTTGCAAGAACAAAAAACATCACACTTATCAACAGCTCGCTGGTTAAGATATCACACTATCTTGCTTGATATGTCTAATATCACTGTTAAGCAATGCACAACCTTGCTACTCTCCTTCCAACATAAGAGGATGGGGAAGAGCATCATTGTTGTTTAACAGCACTTGAACAAATGTGTACGCCACATCCAGACCTTTCTGACGTGCCACTTGAAACTGTGAAAATATCCTTTTTGTGGATGGCTCAGCTTTTTAAGATCCACAACCAGGCCTGAATAAGGTTGGTTATGCGATAACAACTGAATTTGATGCCGGGGCTTCTAAATCACTGCGATCAAATTATTCGGTACAAGCAGTTGAGCTTGTGGCATTATCAGAAGCATGCAAACTAATGACAGAAAAATGCGTCGCAATTTACAAAGATTCACGGTATGCATTTGGGGTTACTCATTAGAGTAGATTTCCTAGATGCTATTTTGCTGCCCAAAAAAATAGCCATTTGTAAATGCGCAGCGCATAACAACAAAGATTCTGTAGCTACAGGGTGTACTCTGTTATCTGAAAATAACCCTGACATTTCTCCATCTTTACAGGACATGCAAACATTTGCCTCGGGGCAAGACAGAGATAAATGGAAGCAGTGTGGCTGTGAGGTGGTGAATGGAGTATGGATGAGCAAAGATGGCAAGCTAGTTTACCAAAACACTTCTTTCCTCACTATGCAAAGTCAATGCATGGGGAAGACCACGCATCGAAAGGGGGAATGATTCAGTGCAAATGAAAGAATCGTGTTTTACAATTCACAATTTATGCAGAACATTTTTGTAAAAGATGTGTCATTTGTACCACACATAATGTAGCAAGAGGTGTAGCAAGTTAATTTAGGCATTTAATTTATTTATTTTTTTTTTTTTTTTATTTTTTTTTTGTGTAATAAGAAATGTAGTATATACTGTTAACTTCAGCAAAACTTGTTTTCAATGTACTGTTTCAATGGTTCCGATCAAGAGTTCCTATCAATTGTTCTATGTGGGGCTTTAATTAGTGGGACACCTATGTAAACTATATCACTTCTCCTTTAAGGGTTCATGCTCAGGCGCATGGTGTATGCAGACAGGGAAGCGGAGGAATTAGAGAGTAACGTTAGGCCTTCTCGAATGTCCCTAATTGTGCTTCACTTCTCTGTTTAAGGTGAATAAATAACAGAGTATCATCACTTTAGTCGTTGAGTGATCGTGTTTCCATGGTGTCCTGTGGTTACAACTTGAAGTCTGCTAAAGAGGCACAAAAATGTCTCAGGTATCCCAGCCAGCCCCGACAAGGCCTTTTGAATATCTACAAATGGAGTTCATTGAATGTCCCCATGTGAAGGGAAGAAATATTGTTTGGTATTTGTGGACATGTGGTCAAATAGGTAGAGGTCTTCCCAACATCCAAACAGGATGCAGCAGAAGTAGCAAAGGCTCTGCTGACTGAAATAGTCCCGAGATGGGGAATCCCATGAAAAATCAGTTCAGATAATGGAACACCTTTTGTCAATGAGGCAATAAAACAAGAGGGTAAGTTTCTGGGAATTGATATGTGAACACATTGCACCTATCACACCACCAGCAGAGGCGATATTGAATGGGAAAATGCTACAATAAAAATAAATTGGCTAAGTGTTGTGAGAAAAACGACTCACATGGGTCAAGGCACTCCCATTCGTTCTCGTGTACATGATGATGAGAAACCAATCCAGGGTAAACCTGAGCCCTTTTGAAAATCTCTTTGGTAAACCACCATTTATGGGAATGGAAGGGGATAAACAACAGCTGCCATCAACAGAGGTGTGTGAGCATGACATGTTGAGTTAGTGCAAATAAATGTCTTCTGTGTTGTCTAATGTCTTACTTTTTTTTCGCTAAAAAGTTGGAAGACCAGTTTACTTCCAATGACTCAACTTCAGTGTGGATAGGTCTAAGAGCCATCACAAACTACAAGACTTTCTTACTGCTAAATTCAGAAAAAACAGAGGTTTTAATCATAGGGCCTAAAAACTTTGCTTGTAATAACCTAGAACACTGTCTAAGACTTGATGGTTGCTCTGTGAATTCTTCGTCATCAGTTAGGAACCTAGGTGTGCTACTTGATCGCAATCTTTCCTTAGAAAGCCACGTTTCTAGCATTTGTAAAACTGCATTTTTCCATCTCAAAAATATATCTAAATTACGGCTTATGCTCTCAATGTCAAATGCAGAAATGTTAATCCATGCATTTATGACTTCAAGGTTAGACTATTGTAATGCCTTATTGGGTGGTTGTTCTGCACGCTTGGTAAACAAACTACAGCTAGTCCAAAATGCAGCAGCAAGAGTTCTTACTAGAACCAGGAAGTATGACCATATTAGCCCGGTCCTGTCCACACTGCACTGGCTCCCTATCAAACATCGTATAGATTTTAAAATATTGCTTATTACTTATAAAGCCCTGAATGGTTTAGCACCTCAGTATTTGAATGAGCTCCTTTTACATTATACTCCTCTACGTCCGCTACGTTCTCAAAACTCAGGCAATTTGATAATACCCAGAATATCAAAATCAACTGCGGGCGGCAGATCCTTTTCCTATTTGGCCCCCATAAACTCTGGAATAACCTACCTAACATTGTTCGGGAGGCAGACACACTCTTGCAGTTTAAATCTAGATTAAAGACCCATCTCTTTAACCTGGCATACACATAACATAATAATGTGCTTTTAATATCCAAATCCGTTAAAGGATTTTTAGGCTGTATTAATTAGGTAAACTGGAACCGGAACACTTCACATAACACCGTACTTTCTACATCATTAGAAGAATGGCATCTACGCTAATATTTGTCTGTTTCTCTTTTATTCCGAGGTCACCGTGGCCACCAGATCCAGTCTGTATCCAGATCAGAGAGGATCACATTCTGTCACCGATGGAGTTTCGGTTCCTTGCCGCTGTCGCCTCTGGCTTGCTTAGTTGGGGTCATTTCATCTACAGCGATATCATTGACTTGATTGCAAATAAAAACAGACACTATTTCAACTGAACAGAGATGACATAACTGAATTCAATGATGAACTGCCTTTAACTATCATTTTGCATTATTGAGACACTGTTTTCCAAATGAATGTTGTTCAGTGCTTTGACGCAATGTATTTTGTTTAAAGCACTATATAAATAAAGGTGATTGATTGATATAACAAAACTATTAGTTCATCATTATCAAATTAACTTTAAATAAGATTTTATAATCAAGTCATACACTGTGTTCTTATAAAAATTGTGAAATGAACTGTGATAATATATGATAATATAAAATACCATGCTATAATCATATATTATAGCATATATAGCATCTGTATATATATATATATATTATACAGATGCTTCACCTGAGTTCAGGTTGTGAATCTCCACTGTTAAACTTCATTGGCTCAATCATAGACGTGTCACTCTTCATAGACACACAGCTGGACACTGGTTCTGATCTCTTCTGATGAACTGAACTAAAAATTAGCAGATTAAAGATAATTAATTATACTGTTGTATATTAAAAAATATACATATAATTTATTAGCTGTTTTGGAAGCCATTTTCAGAAGATAAAGAACAGATAAGGACATTAGTTTGTAAGCGTTTTGCCTTTTTTTCTCATTCGACTACTTTCTTTACTTTTTGTATCGCTTGTTAAGTACTTATTTAGGTCACTTGTAGTCACTATGTGCTTTCAGACCTTTACTAGCACTACTAACACTCTGAGAGCACGCTATGTATGTCGAAGGAAGGCCTAACCGACAAATGTACGGCCTGTCCCTTTGACCTCTACTATTACAGTCTCTATTTCAGTTGGTCGATGGAACTGCCAGTCTGCTGTTAACAAAGCAGATTTTGTTTTTTCTATTGCCACTCATGCCGGACTTAACCTCATGGAACTAACTGAGACTTGGATCAAACCTGAAGACACTGCCACTTCCACAGCCCTCTCCACTAAGTTCACTTGTTCCCACACATACATAAAAAAAATTGAAATTTGATCTTTAGTAAGTATAGTATAGTATAGTATAGTAAGTATACTGCGTGCTGTTAACAGTCCCACCACGTCTACTCCGTGTGTTTCTCTGCGCAGGCCCGGTGCACCCAGGACGCGATCTTCCCAGATGTCCTTCACTGCGACGCCGGGACACCACGGACCCTGGGTGCATCCACAGCGGAGGACACGAGCCGGGTCCCGGGCGACGACCTCTCCCCCTCCTGCCTTCGAGATCTCCCTCCAGAACCGCTTCGCTCCCCTCCGCGAGACAGGACGCGACGCTGTGATCATCGGAGATTCCATCGTCCGACACGTAAGTGCTATGTTAGCCGAAGGTAAAGTGCACACTCATTGTTTGCCTGGTGCTCGTGTTCTCGATGTTTCTGTGCAGATACCCGTGATCCTGAAGGACGACGAGAGCCCCAGAGCGGTCGTGCTTCACGCTGGGGTTAACGACACCATGCTGCGGCAGACGGAGACGCTGAAGAGGGACTTCAGGAGCCTGATCGAGACGGTTCGCAGCACGACGCCCGCGGCGACGATCGTCGTGTCAGGACCACTGCCCACGTTTTGACGAGGACACGAAAGGTTCAGTAGACTTTTTGCTTTAAATGAATGGTTGTTGTCATGGTGTAAAGAACAGAAACTGCTATTTGTTAATAACTGGAATCTTTTCTGGGAGCGTCCTAGACTGTTTCGCGCTGATGGATTACACCCCAGCAAAATCGGAGCGGAGCTTCTTTCTGACAACATCTCCAGGACACTTCGCTCCATGTGACTAGTAAGACAATTCTCAAATAACCATTATGATGAGTTTTGTTCCACCCGCTTAAATGCTAAAAGTACTTGCGCTGTAAAAACTATCAAGACTGTGTCTGTTCCCCGAATAGTGAGGTCAAAATATAAATATAATATAGGATCTAGAAAAAATCTTATCGTAATTAAACCAGAATTTTTTTTTTTTTAAAGTTTGGGCTCATAAATATTAGATCACTCACACCAAAAGCAGTTATTGTAAATGAAATGATCACAGATAATAGTTTTGATTTACTCTGCTTGACTGAAACCTGGCTAAAACCAAATGATTATTTTGGTCTAAATGAGTCTACTCCACCAAACTACTGTTATAAGCATGAGCTCCGTCAGACTGGTCAACAATATATAGTGATATTCTCAATGTTACCCAGAAAACAGGATACAGGTTTAACTCTTTTGAAATACTTCTGCTAAATGTTACTCTGTCAGACATGCAAAAGAAATCTAATGTATCTCTTGCTCTGGCTACTGTGTATAGACCACCAGGGCCGTATACAGAATTCCTAAAAGAATTTGCAGATTTCCTCTCAGACCTTCTAGTTACAGTTGATAAGGTGCTAATCATGGGAGATTTTAATATCCACATTGATAATGCAAATTATACATTAGGACTTGCATTTACTGACCTAATAAACTCCTTTGGAGTCAAGCAAAATGTCACCGAGCCCACTCATCGTTTTAATCATACACTAGACTTAATTATATTGCATGGAATCAATCTTACTGCTATAGATATTGTACCTCAAAGTGATGATATTACAGACCATTTCCTTGTATCGTGCATGCTGCGTATAACTGATATTAACTATATGTCGCAGCGATACCGTCTGGGCAGAACTATTGTTCCAGCCACCAAAGAAAGATTCGCAAATAACCTGCCTGATCTATCCCAACTGCTATGTGTACCCAAAAATACACATGAATTAGACGAAATTACTGATAACATGGGCACTATTTTCTCTAATACATTAGAAGCTGTTGCCCCGATCAAATTGAAAAAAGTTAGAGAAAAACGTACTGTACCATGGTATAACAGTAATACTCACTCTCTCAAGAAAGTAACTCGTAGTCTTGAACGCAAATGGAGAAAAATTAACTTAGAAGTTTTTAGAATTGCATGGAAAAAGAGTATGTCCAGCTATAGACAGGCTCTAAAAACTGCTAGGGCAGAGCATATCCACAAACTCATTGAAAATAACCAAAACCATCCAAGGTTTTTATTTAGCACAGTGGCTAAGTTAACAAATTACCAAACGCCACCTGATTCAAATATTCCACCAATGTTAAATAGCAATGACTTTATGAATTTCTTCACTGATAAAATAGATATCATTAGAAATACAATAGCGAATGTAGATTCTACATCATCTAACACTTCAGTTTCATCCATCGCACCCAAAGATAAACTGCAGTGCTTTACAACCATAGGACAGGAAGAGCTAAATTAACTTATCACTGTATCTAAACCAACAACATGTTTATTAGATCCTGTACCCACTAAATTACTGAAAGAGCTGTTACCTGTAGCCGAAGAACCGCTTCTCAATATTATTAACTCGTCGTTATCTTTAGGTCACGTCCCAAAACCATTCAAGCTGGCGGTTATCAAGCCTCTTATTAAGAAACCAAAACTAGATCCTAGTGTACTGGCAAATTATAGGCCTATTTCAAATCTTCCATTTATGTCTAAAATTTTAGAAAAAGTTGTGTCTGCTCAATTGAGCACCTTCCTGCATAAAAATGATCTGTATGAAGAATTTCAGACCAAGGCTGTATCTCATTTCTAGTCTTACTTGATCTTAGTGCTGCGTTCGACACCATAGATCATGACATACTCATAGATCGATTACAAAACTATACAGGTATTCAAGGGCAGGCTCTAAGATGGTTTAGATCCTACCTGTCCGATCGCTACCATTTTGTTTACTTAAATGGGGAGTCATCTCATTTATCATCAGTAAAATATGGAGTGCCACAAGGATCCATCCTAGGTCCCCTTCTATTTTCAATATACATGTTGCCCCTTGGTAATATTATTAGAAAATACGGAATTAGCTTCCACTGTTATGCTGATGACACTCAGCTATATATCCCAACGAGACCAGATGAAACTTCCCAATTATCTAAGCTAACAGAGTGTTTTAAAAATGTAAAAGATTGGATGACAAATAATTTTCTCTAATTAAATTCAGATAAGACAGAGATACTAATTATTGGACCAAAAAACACTACACAGAATCTTGTAGATTACAATTTGCAACTAGACGGATGTACTGTTACTTCCTCTACAGTCAGAAATCTGGGTGTTATATTAGACAGCAATTTGTCTTTTGAAAATCATATTTCCAATGTTACAAAAACTGCATTCTTCCATCTTAGAAACATTGCCAAGCTACGAAACATGTTATCTGTTTCTGATGCAGAAAAGCTAGTTCATGCATTTATGACCTCTAGACTGGACTATTGTAATGCACTTCTAGGTGGTTGTCCTGCTTCATCAATAAACAAGCTACAGGTCGTCCAAAATGCAGCAGCTAGAGTCCTTACGAGGTCAAGAAAATATGATCATATTACCCCGACTTTACAGTCTCTGCACTGGCCACCTATTAAGTTCCGTATCAGTTACAATTTATCATTACTTACCTATAAGGCCCTAAATGGTTTAGCTCCTGCATACCTAACTAGCCTTCTACCACGCTACAACCCATCACGCTCCCTAAGTTCAAAAAACGCTTTTCGTTCCTAGGATAGCAAAGTCCACTAAAGGAGGTAGAGCTTTCTCACATTTGGCTCCCAAACTCTGGAATAGCCTTCCTGATAATGTTCGGGGTTCAGACACACTCTCTCTGTTTAAATCGAGATTAAAAACACATCTCTTTCGCCAAGCATTCGAATAATGTATCTTTTTAATTGTAAATGTAGTTGCATCTGATCAAAGGTGCATTTTTATTCATTAGCTTGGGTTAAACTAATTTTAATTTGTTGGATCAGCAGCTATGCTAATGATGTCTGTATTTTGTTTCTATGTTTCGCCACGGGATTCACATCCCGTGGTAACTAGGATTTACACAAGCTCAAGTCTGGATCCAGAAAACCTGAGAAGAGATGATGCTGACCCCTCAGAGGACCCCAGATGATGCTAACCCTGAATCAACAAACAGAACTAACAATTATTGCTAAATGTGTGACTGAATCATGTAATAACTTAATTAATAATATTGATAGTTCATCGTCTAGCTGACTACGTCTTGTATTATTATTTTTTTTTTTTCTGAAATTATGTCAAATGTGCACAAACAACTAGCTACTACTAAATATTGTAGAAACATAATTTTCTGTAAAGTTGCTTTGTAACGATTTGTTTTTTTAAAAAGCACTATACAAATAAACTTGAATTGAATCTTTAACCATCACCTACAGGTAACGGTTCATTTGAATCACATGCAATTACTTGTTACTTGCAGTGTTAAAATCCACTTTGTGGTCATTTATCGTCCCCATGGTCAACTGGGAAACTTCTTGGTTAGGAGTTGGATGTGCTGCTATCAAAATTTCCTGAAGATGATACTCCTCTGGTATTGCTTGGTGACTTCAACATCCACCTAGATAAACCCTAAGCTGCTGACTACAAAACTCTGTTCGCCTCTTGATCTCAAGTGAGTGTCTACTACAGGGACTCACAAATCAGGCAACCAAATGGACCTCATCTACACATGCTGTTGCTCCATAGACAACTCTTCAGTTGCTCCACTGCACACCTGAGACCACTTCCTGATTACTGCTAACCTAACACTTACTCCTGAAGCGGCACGCACTCCAACGCAGGTCACCTTTCGATGGAACCTATGCTCACCCTCTCCATCTCGCCTATCTTCTTTGGTTTCATCCTCACTTCCTTCGCTCTCTCATTTTCATCTCTGGACATGGAACAGTGCTACGGACACTCTTTGATCCACTCTAAACTCTTGCTTGGACAAATTTTGCCCACTGTTGTGTAGACCAGCATGCACCACCCCATCTGCCCCCTCGCTGTCCGATGTTCTCCATGAACATCGCTCTAAACTCAGGGCTGCAGAGAGAAAATGGCACCTCAATGGGTATCAGTCTCTCCTCTTTTTCTTCTCTGCAAATGTCTTCACTGCAAAAACATCATATGACCACAACTAAATTAACAACTGTTGTGATGCCTGGACATTCTTCAAAGCTTTCTCTTCTCTTCTCTTCTTAATCTGCCTCTACCTCCTCCTCAGTTGACTCTTACAGCTGGCAACTTTGCAGTTTTCTTCACAAATAAGACAAGAACCATCAGTGACCAGTTCTACACACTACAGACGGAGGATAACTTTACAACGACTAATGCACACCCTCTCTCCTTCCTCTCTCTACTCTCAGAGATGGAAGTTTCTAAACTCATCCTGTCCAGTCATCCTACTACTTGTTCACTTGATTCGATCCCCACTCATCTCCTTCAAGCGATTTCTTGTTCAGTCATACCTTCACTTACTCACATTATCAACTTCTCTCTTCACTCTGGAACATTTCTCTCAGCATTTAAGCAGGCTCAGTTAAGCCCACTGCTTAAGAAACCATCTCTAAATCCAGCACTTCTAGAAAACTACAGACCAATATCCCTTCTTAAATTCATTGCAAAGACGCTTGAGTGAGTTGTGTTCAACCAGTTCTCTATGTTCCTTGTACAGAACAACCTCCTGGACAGCAACCAATCTGGCTTCAAAAGCAGCCACTCAACTGAGACTGCCCTGCTCTCAGTTACTGAAGCCCTGCGACTGGCAAGAGCAGCTTCAAAATCCCCAGTACTCATCTCACTGGACCTGTCTGCTGCTTTAGACATCGTTAATCACCAGATTCTCCTGTCCACCCTCAGAAAGAATGGAATCTCTGGAACCACACTCCTGTGGTTTTACTAACTTTCTGATAGATCCTACAGGGTGTCTTGGAGGGGTGAAGTGTCTAAGTCACAACAACTTGCTACTGGGGTTCCTCAAGGCTCCATACTGGGACCACTTCTCTTCTCCATCTACATGACTTCATTAGGATCTGTCATTCAGAAGAATGGCTTTTCTTATCACTGCTACGCTGATGACACTCAACTCTACTTCTCATTACAACCAAATGACCCGAAGGTAATTGCTTGAATTTCCGCCTGCCTGAGTGACATTTTTAGCTGGATGAATGACCACCACCTTCAGCTCAGTTAAGCTTCACAGACCACATAGCTACAATGACCCGGTCCTGCAGATTTGCCTCATACAACATTAGGAAGATTAGACCCTTCCTGTCAGAGCAAGCCACACAACTTAAGCCTATGCAACTGATCCAGAATGCAGCAGCAAGGGGTTGTCTTCAATGAGCCAAAACAGCTCACGTTACTTCCCACCCTTATCAGGTTACAATGGCTACCAGTAGCCGCTCAAATCAAATTCAAGGTACTGATGCTTGCCTACAAGATGAGCACTGACACGGCACCAACATACATAAACTCACTAGTTTATGTGCCCTCCAGAAGTTTACGCTCTGCAAGTGAACGACGCCTTAGGGTGCCATCCCAAAGATGTTCAAAATAACTCTCACGGACCATTTCCAGGACTCTGCCCATCTGGTGGAATGACCTCAATTTGAACAACTGAGTGTTTTTAAAAAACATCTAAATATTTTTTTTTTACCAGCACTTAACCAACTAGTACTTACCTTTTCTTATCATATTCTTAAAAACAAAATCTCTGGCTAGGTGAACAAAACAAAAAAACTCTGGCTAGGTGTTCTGTACTAGACTAACTGAGACTTGTCATGGCAGTTGAATACTGTTGTTCATTTGGCGCCTAAACTCTGGAATAACCTACCTAACATTGTTCGGGAGGCAGACACACTCTTGCAGTTTAAATCTAGATTAAAGACCCATCTCTTTAACCTGGCATACACATAACATACTAATATGCTTTTAATATCCAAATCCGTTAAAGGATTTTTAGGCTGTATTAATTAGGTAAACCGGAACCGGAAACACTTCACATAACACCCTATGTACTTGCTACATCATTAGAAGAATGGCATCTACGCTAATATTTGTCTGTTTCTCTCTTATTCCGAGGTCACCGTAGCCACCAGATCCAGTCTGTATCCAGATCAGAGGATCACTGCAGTCACCCGGATCCAGTACGTATCCAGACCAGATGGTGGATCAGCACCTAGAAAGGACCTCTACTGCCCTGAAAGACAGCGGAGACCAGGACAACTAGAGCCCCAGATACAGATCCCCTGTAAAGACCTTGTCTCAGAGGAGCACCAGAACAAGACCACAGGAAACAGATGACAATCTGCACAATCTGACTTTGCTGCAGCCTGGAATTGAACTACTGGTTTCGTCTGGTCAGAGGAGAACTGGCCCCCAGTTTTTTTCTCCATTCTGTCACCGATGGAGTTTCGGGTACTTGCCGCTGTCGACTCTGGCTTGCTTCGATGGGGTAACTTCATCTACAGCGATATCATTGACTTGTTTGCAAATGAATGCACAGACACTATTTAAACTGAACAGAGATGACATAACTGAATTCAATGATAAACTCCCTTTAAAATCATTATGCATTATTGAGGCACTGTTTTCTAAAAGAATGTTGTTCAGTTTCTTTGACGCAATGCATTTTGTTAAAGGTGACTTTAACTTTGTTGTTGTTCTCTTATTGGTCTGATTGCTTCTATTGTTCTCATTTGTAAGTCGCTTTGGATAAAAGCATCTGCCAAATGATTAAATGTAAATATATTCATCTATCATTATTCATTATTTTAAATTCACTTTAAATAAGATTGTATAATCATGTCTGTTGTGAGCCCCTGCTCTTTTTCTTTTTCCTTTCCTGAGTCCAGCTGCTAATTGGATGTGGGCGGAGACCATTACAAACACCTGAAGCCTTTACCTATTTAAGAGCGGCTGGGACTTCAATGGAGATTTGCCCTGGGAACTCTTGTGTTTAATCTTGTTTCGCGGTCTCTTTTGTTTAAGGATGGTGAGAGACTGACTGTTTAGTTACCACAGAGTACATAGAAAGCATGGGTAAGTGAGCTGACCTGGAAGACTTTTGCTGTTTGATTTCTTCCTCGGGAGATGGGAAGCTTCCTTGACTCTTGAGTTAGTGGTAGTTTAAATTAGTTAAACCAGTCCTTATTTAGGATTCATTTTTTATACACTTTTGCTGTTTTCCTGTTTTTGTTATTAATTTTACCTGTGTAATAAAACTTAAACTTTTGCCCTGGCCACTGTTGTGTTTGTTGCCTTTAGAATGGCTTTCTTATGTTGGTCCCTAAACAGGGTCATAACATAAATTGCTATAGTTTTGTAGAATGCTTTGTGATATTTATATTTATGCAATGCTACTTTTGTGTTTTGTAGTTTTCTTTAAGAGATTGAGGCAATTCTACTTGTGTCGTGTCGCTTGCTTTGTAAGTTGATGCATTGCTATTTTTGCTTGTTTGTAGCATGCTTCTGTGTATTGCATTTCTACTTTTGTTTTTGTACTGTTTCATGCTTTTGTATTTGATGCATGGCTACAGTACTTTGGGCATGTTCTTTGGTTGCATTTAGTAGTTTGAAAGGTGGGTTTTGACCAATTTTAGCCGTTCTTTTTGTGGAAACTACTTTTGAGTGGCCATGGGTTGTAGGTGTTTCATGGGGTAAAGTTCTTGTATTTGCTTATCTGTATTTTACACTAGGTTCTTACTACCTTTTGTAGAGACAAGTTTTATGGAGGATTTGGAGAAGTTTTTTTTTTTTTTTTTGCAGTCTCCTTCATTAGTACAGTAATAGACGTTGGAAAGCAGAACTTAAGCAAATTGCTGATTCTGATAAAACTGTATTTTTGGTAGTTAAGGCTACCATGAGACAAAGTTGATCTATATTGGATTAAAAGGAATCTTCGGGTGATGCTGCTTCAAAAATGTTTTGCAGTTTGATTTGCATAAAGACTCCTTTGTTGAAGTCTCGACGTGAAGGAACTTTAACTCGAAGAAATGGAGGTTAAAGGAAAAACAAATTGCAATTGACTGAGCTGAGAAGGTTAGAACTGGAGTCAGGAAAATTGGAGCAGGAGAGCGGGATAACTCCTGCTTTTAAAAAATTACAACTTTGAGCAGTAATAGTCAAACCGCCTGTAACAATTGAGCTAGTGAGGACTTCGCTGTCTGTAAACATTTGTTTGGTCCTTCCCTTCATAGAAGAATATTAGAAAAACTATACTCATTTTGAACGTGTAGTTGTAACTTTGTTGGGCTAAGTGTGTATGGACCTTACTGCTTCAATGCATTTTAACCGGTGGCTCAAGTTTTTCTTTCCCTTCTGACCAGATTTTGGATTGAGGCTGTTAAAACTGCAGTTCGAAGATACCATGAGTCCTACAGATTTTGCTCCTCTAGGAGAGAAGGTAATTCTTGAGGAATTTAAGAATTGCTTTCCTGGCAATGTTCTTGAGTGAACGGCAGGTTTAGGAAGCACCATTCTAAACCTTAGTTCTAGTGTGTAGCTTCTTACCTAGACCGCCATCTTTTTGAGTTTGAAAGTAAAAAGGGCTCTGACACTCAAAGTCCTTGTTAAGATTTTATGAGATTAAGTCCTTTTTGGTGTCTGGAGTTGCTGGGTCAGGCCTGAACAACTTGTTGAGAGCGTGTCTTATTTTTAGCAGGAGGTAAGGTTCTGGCTAAACCCGAGTCTTAATATACTCCCTTGTCTGCTAAGAGTACTGTAACGGAAACGGGTCAATTTAGCTCAAAGGGAATAATTTAAGATTTTAAAGGGAATTTGAACAGAATCGCTGTTTCACGGCTGGTCACCAAGACGCCCTGCGATTCAGTGAACGAGCCGTTTAACATCAAATCTGCGCTGGATACTAATATCCAAACTATAGTGAAACACTATCAATTAGCACAGTAACAAGATGGGCAGTTTAAGACATTAACTTGTAAGCACAAAACACAAGATACTTCTCTTTTCAATATGATAGCAGAAACATAGCTAGAGACTAAAAGCAGACTAAAAGCCAGATTTCATGGTGTCCTAGGTATTTAAAGTGGCCTGTTGGCCACACCTCAAATGTTGTCTTGACCAATCAGATATTGTCTTGGCTCGGGGGTATCATAAATCATTTGTTTATCTTACCAAGCATGTGGTCCGAATTTTCCTGCCTTGCAGGGTTTAATTTTGGACATGATTCCTATTACACGAATATGATACATGGGACAAATAAATTATTGTCTGGATAATATCAAGCAAGCACATTCGATTATATCAATACTAGACATGACTATGTATCCTATTAGTTATCAAAAGACATACACAATAAGTGATTATACATGATAGTCGAATGTGTTGGTTACATATAAATGAATATGGAGTTAAGCGATGGAATGATTGATTTATAAGTCTTTTTGAGTTTATTCTGGTCCATGTACAAAAAGCAGTTTCTTTGCCATTCTCATGACATAGGGATGTTCTGTAGAGACAGAGGTTTAAAGCCCCCCACCAGGAATTTCAGTCTGGTTCTGCTAGGTGGGGGAAGTCAATGGAAGTGTTTAACTCATGGGTTTCCATGTGATGTCCAGCGTTGCATTTCAATTACGAACAACAAATTTGACACCAAATTTCTCTTCTTCGAATTGAAATTGTAAATAATTGTTCTAGTGGTGTTAATGTTGAAAGCTGTTGTGTGAACCAGTTGGTTGGTCATCTTGCTTGGTTCTTGTGGCAGTAGAACTGATTTATGACTTCCTGAGGAATTCGGCTCGTGTTTCAAAGCACAGCTTTGATGGACTCTTTAATTTGTCTGGTTCGACTCATTTCTGTTACAGTACTGATGAGAGGTCTATGAACTGTCCAGACACATTTCCTGCCTGCACCATTATTTGAGCTGTCCAAGCAACTGCCAAGTGAGTATGACTTCGAAGATTTGACACATCTTAGACCAAATGTCCCAATACACAACTTCCATTTTATTTGACTGTGTTGGATTTTTCCATTTTATAGTTGGAGTATTCAATTCATAAAAAATAATTTTATTAAATTATATTTAATGTTTTAAGGGTGGGGATGTTACGAGGCCCTGCTCTTTTTCTTTTTTCTTTCCTGAGTCCAGCTGCTAATTGGATGTGGGCGGAGACCATTACAAACACCTGAAGCCTCTACCTATCTAAGAGCGGCTGCACTTCAATGGAGACTTGCCCAGGAAACTCCATTTTGTGTTTAGTCTTGTTTCGCGTTCTCTTTTGTTTAAGGATGGCGAGAGACTGACTGTTTAGTTACCACAGAGTACATAGAAAGCATGGGTAAGTGAGCTGACCCGGAAGACTTTTGCTGTTTGATTTCTTCCTCGGGAAATAGGACGTTTCCTTGATTCTTGTGTTAGTGGTAACTTAAATTAGTTAGCTCACCAGTCCTTATTTAGGATTCGTTTGTTATACACTTTTGCTGTTTTCCTGTTTTTGTTATTAATTTTACCTGTGTTATAAAACTTAAACTTTTGCCCTGGCCGCTGTGGTGTTTGTTGCCTTTAGAATGGCTTTCTTATGTTGGTCCCTAAACATGGTCGTAACAATGTCATACATTGTGTTCATACAAAAATAGTGAAATGAACTGTGATTAATATATGATAATATAAAATACCATGCTATAATCATATATTTATACAGATGCTTCACCTGAGTTTAGGTTGTGAATCTCCACTGTTAAACTTCATTGACACACAGCTGGGCTCTACTTCTGATCTCTTCTGATGAACTGAGCTAAAACAGAGCAGAATAAAGATAATCCATTAACCCTCTGGAGTCTAAGGGTATTTTTGGGGCCTGGAGAAGTTTTGTCATGTCCTGATATTTGTGCTTTTTTCAGTTTCTTATATTTTAAATGGGTAAAGTCTAATATCACTGTAATCAGCACAAACTGGGCTATAATAATATGTGAAATGCATGCATGTACATGATTGTATTTTTGAGAAAAATGTTATGCGTGGTTAGTGAAAAACTAAAAATGTTAAGTCACTTGAATAAGGCCATAAAACACATACATAACATTGTTTCCCGGGATTGTTGAGAACTGGAGCTTGTAGCCTAGAATTTTTCTTTCTAAATTATGTGAAAATAATCTTGTTTACTCACTCACAGAAAACAATTATATTGATTTTAAATTTCTAAGACACTTTTTGTTGGTAAAAGTCATATGGGAGTAGATGTCAACTATCATGAATATCATTGTTATTTACACCTGAGAAGACAAAGGCCTGCATAATGAGCTGCATAATGAGCCTCTCATTCAGCTGAGCAACTGTAGGTGAGGAGTTATAAGAAAGAATGTGAGAACAAAATAAAAGTATATAATTTTGTTTGTAGTTTATTAAGAATATATTTAATTATCCCACAACATAATTTAATATCCACTTGGGGGAGCAGTTAAACCGTTTATTTTCAAAGCTCAATCAAATCAAAAAAATGTTTTGCCATCCTTACTCCAGTAACACAATTCTTCAGAAATCCTTTTAACAATCTTATTTTCTACCCAAAAAAACCCATTTGTTATCATGGTTATTATTTTTTATCATTAATGTTGAAAAGAGCTCAGAATATTTTTTAGGGGGAATAAATTGAAAGAACTGCATTGTTTTTACATTTGTTAGAGTTCTCTCTATTTGTTACATTTATATTATTTACATCAAGCTTTTGAATGGTATAGAAGGCTATTGTATATTGTTATTGAGACTTCATAATGTTTCACTTGATTATACATTTAGTCAGGAATTATAGTTTGGAAAAAGTATTTGGAAAAAGTCTAACAAGTAAAATGTTTAAACGTTATGTGAAAACTAGTACAAGTAAATAAATAAAAAGAGACTTACTCATGTTTATGATCTCTGCTGGATAAAGTGCTTCATTCTTTTTTCTGAGGAAATCCATTTCTTAAATCCTCAACCACATCACATCTTTTTGGGGTGAATTATGTGTTATTCATCTCATTGCGAAGCAAACAGTAAAATAAAATAAAAACTCGAAGAACAGTCTCGCTGCTCTTTCTTCTGTGTGGGTGTATTCAAGCCGCGCGCTTCAGTTTGAATCTGAATAGCGCGTTCAGTGCGGGGGCGTGGTCATGAAGGGAGACATGAAAAACAGATATCGCGTTGTTTTCATATGGATTACTTTATCACAGAATATCTGTTTTTGGCAGCACTTGTTTAGTTTAAAAGTAGACATTTCACGCTTTCTATAGATATCTCTCTCATGTCTCTTCGTTGAGTATTCACTGAGTTACACTTCATTTTAATGACGTGTTTGTAAATGAAGATCAGCGGAGACAGGCTGCAAACAGCACACCTTGTTTCTTATCTTTATTTTATAAGTGCACAAAGGTTTTTTGTTATTATGTCTGTATCCAAAAAAACTTGACTGAATTGTGATGATATGTGATAATATAAAATACCATGCTATAATCATATATTTATACAGATGCTTCACCTCAGTTTAGGTTGTGAATCTCCACTGTTAAACTTCATTGGCTCAATCATAGATGCGTCACTCTTCATAGACACACAGCTGGACACTGGTTCTGATCTCTTCTGATAAACTGAACTAAAACAGAGCAGATTAAAGATAATCCATTAAATTACTGCATATAACAAAACTATTAGTTTTATGATAATTATTTGATTTTATAATTAGTTCATACACTGTGTTCATACAAAAATAGTGAAATGAACTGTGATAATATATGATGATATAAAATACCATGCTATAATCATATATTTATACAGATGCTTCACCTGAGTTCAGGTTGTGAATCTCCACTGTTAAACTTCATTGGCTCAATCATAGATGCGTCACTCTTCATAGACACACAGCTGGACACTGGTTCTGATCTCTTCTGATAAACTGAACTAAAAATGAGCAGATTAAAGATAATCCATTAAATTGCTGGATATTAAAAAATATACATATACTTAACCCTCTATGGTACGGTGTTGCCTCCAGGCAACGAAGTCTATTTTAGCTCTTTTCATATAAAAACTTAATAAAATGTTAATGGTCAGTGCTCTCTAAGGGGAGGGGAACTCGTATTTAACCACTGAAAATGCAAAAGAATAGTCACATGACCCACATGGGTCCATTTTGTTCCCTCTTTCAGCACACGTGCACGTCACATGGCTCCATATTTTCTCCAAAGAAAAAGGCATTTTTCACTAAATTCTGTCCAGATAATCAGCTACAAAAAATCTGAATCACCTTCATTTGTAAGTAAAGAAGTATTTTCAAAAACTTTACATTATATATCATCAAATATATCAAAGGAAATTACATAAAACTGCATGTTGCCTTGAGGCAACATTGTACCATAATGGAATCACATAAGGCCATACCAGGCATACTAGGTTTGAATACAAGTATATTGGAGAACCAGCTTATGACAAGCTGTATAAGGTGCACCCACTGCTGACATCCCTCTTGGAGAAGTTCCAAGGGATCCCAATTGATGAAAATCTTTGTGTGGATGAACAAATTGTCCCATTCATGGGGAAACACGCCATGAAACAGTAACCAAAACCCTGGGGATATAAAGTCTTTGTTCTTGCTGATAGCAGTGGCATGGTCTACAACTTTGAGGTGTACACTGGGTGTATCTCTCCTTGCAATATGCAGCCTGACATAGGCGCTAGTGGTAACATAGGACAGGAAAAGGAAAGGAAGGGGGGCTTTTTAGGAAAAGGAGACCATTTATAGTGGGGTTACTCTTAGGGAGTACTCTTAGTGGCCCCTCCTGGAGAGACAGCAGAGACCGTGGCATCCCCCCAAAGGATGTGAGCAGCCTTGCAAAATTCAAAGCTGAAGTTGCAGGATGTCTCTGTATGGAGAAGAAGACCTTGAAGAGAAGAGGGAGACCATCACAGCACACTGAGGAAGAACCGCCTGAAAAGCATCCAAAAACCCCTGTAGAACCACGACCATCAACGCTGGTTCGCATTGTTCAGACTGGTCATTGGCCTGTTTGGGTTGAAAGAAAGGGGAGATGCAAATACCCAGGTTGTTCAGGCATTGTAAAAGTGCAATGCTCAAAATGTGTTGAGAGGAATTGTTTCCTCAGCTTTCACAAGCAGTGAGGTGCCATTAGTGAGGAAGGAGATTTTGTGTGTATGTGCTTGTGTACATGTAGGTCCTTGTGTGTGTACATGTGCATGCTTGTTAGGATAAGGCTCATATTAGGATAATGTTGTGGTGATTGTTAATGTTTTAACTTGAAACAACACCCATTGTAATGTTTTGATATCATAATTTGATGATATGATGGTTTTGTGTCCCAGATGGTACAATGTTGCCTGAGGATAATAGCTGGATTATAAATGTTACTTTTTATTAAATATGAAATCTGTAATTCATTAAAAACTTGATAAATCTGTTTGTTCAAGTGTTTAGTTTAAGAAAATTATGATTTCAGTAAATATATATATTTCTTCATGAGAATGTCAATTGTTTCAATTTGTCCATTGTGGTACAATGTTGCCTTGAGGCAACAAACTTTTAATTAATAAATTAATTTAAAAATAATTATGATGTTTATTGATACTGTTATAGTGTCCAATTTTAAGCAGGAAAAACATAACAAATATTTTTTTTTCCTCACTGATATCATATTGCGTACCATAGAGGGTTAATTAGCTGTTTTGGAAGCCCTTGTCAGAAGATAAAGAACAGATAAGGACATTAGTTAGTAAGCGTTTTACCTTGTTTTCTCATTACACTACTTTCTTAAATTTTTGTATAGCTTGTTATTAAGTACTTATTTAGGTCACTTGTAGTCACTATGTGCTTTCAGACCTCTACTAGCACTACTAACATTTGGAGAGCACGCTATGTATGTCGAAGGAAGGCCTAACCGACAAATGTACGGCCTGTCCCTTTGACCTCTACTATTACAGTCTCTATTTCAGTTGGTCGATGGAACTGCCAGTCTGCTGTTAACAAAGCAGATTTAGTTTTTTCTATTGCCACTCCTGCCGGACTTAACCTCATGGAACTAACTGAGACTTGGATCAAACCTGAAGACACTGCCACTTCCACAGCCCTCTCCACTAAGTTCACTTGTTCCCAAACACCTCTTACGACTGTGAGAGTTAGTCTGTTGGAGACTAAAAAAATGAGGTAAAAAATTAGGTACTGATCTCCTTATATCAAAAAAATGGAAATTTGATCTTCAACCATCACCTACAGGTAACGGTTCATTTGAATCACATGCAATTACTGTAACCCATCCTGTTAAAATCCAGTTTGTGGTCATTTATCGTCCCCATGGTCAACTGGGAAACGTCTTGGAGGAGTTGGATGTGCTGCTATCAAAATTTCCTGAAGATGATACTCCTCTGGTATTGCTTGGTGACTTCAACATCCACCTAGATAAACCCTAAGCTGCTGACTACAAAACTCTGCTCGCCTCTTGATCTCAAGTGAGTGTCTACTACAGGGACTCACAAATCAGGCAACCAACTGGACCTCATCTACACATGCTGTTGCTCCATAGACAACTCTTCAGTTGCTCCACTGCAAACCTGAGACCACTTCCTCATTATTGCTAACCTAACACTTACTCCTGAAGCGGCACACACTCCAACGCAGGTCACCTTTCGATGGAACCTATGCTCACCCTCTCCATCTCGCCTATCTTCTTTGGTTTCATCCTCACTTCCTTCACTCTCTCATTTTCATCTCTGGACATGAACGGTGCTACGGACACTCTTTGATCCACTCTAACCTCTTGCTTGGACAACTTTTGCCCACTGTTGTGTAGACCAGCATGCACCACCCCATCTGCCCCCTCGCTGTCCGATGTTCTCCATGAACATGGCTCTAAACTCAGGGCTGCAGAGAGAAAATGGCACCTCAATGTGTATCAGTTTCTCCTCTTTTTCTTCTCTGCAAATGTCTTCAGTGCAAAAACATCATACAACCACAATTAATTTATCAACTGTTGTGATGCTTGGACATTCTTCAAAGCTTTCTCTTCTCTTTTTAATCCTCCTCCACCACCTCCTCCATCGACTCAGCTGGCAACTTTGCAGTTTTCTACACAAATAAGACAAAAACCATCAGTGACCAGTTCTACACACTACAGACGGAGGATAACTTTACAATGACTAATGCACACCCTCTCTCCTCCCTCTCTCCACTCTCAGAGATGGAAGTTTCTAAACTTATCCTGTCCAGTCATCCTTCTACTTGTCCACTTGATTCGATCCCCACTCATCTCCTTCAAGCGATTTCTTGTTCAGTCATACCTTCACTTACTCACATTATCAACTTCTCTCTTCACTCTGGAACATTTCTCTCAGCATTTAAGCAGGCTCAGTTAAGCCCACTGCTTAAGAAACCATCTCTAAATCCAGCACTCCTAGAAAACTACAGACAAATATCCCTTCTTAAATTCATTGCAAAGACGCTTGAGTGAGTTGTGTTCAACCAGTTCTCTATGTTCCTTGTACAGAACAACCTCCTGGACAGCAACCAATCTGGCTTCAAAAGTGGCCACTCAACTGAGACTGCCCTGCTCTCGGTTACTGAAGCCCTGCGACTGGCAAGAGCAGCTTCAAAATCCCCAGTACTCATCTCACTGGACCTGTCTGCTGCTTTAGACATCGTTAATCACCAGATTCTCCTGTCCACACTCAGAAAGAATGGAATCTCTGGAACCACACTCCTGTGGTTTTACTAACTTTCTGATAGATCCTACGGGGTGTCTTGGAGGGGTGAAGTGTCTAAGTCACAACAACTTGCTACTGGGGTTCCTCAAGGCTCCATACTGGGACCACTTCTCTTCTCCATCTACATGACTTCATTAGGATCTGTCATTCAGAAGAATGGCTTTTCTTATCACTGCTACGCTGAGGACATTCAACTCTACTTCTCATTCCAACCAAATGACCCGAAGGTAATTGCTTGCATTTCAGCCTGTCTGAGTGACATTTTTAGCTGGATGAATGACCACCACCTTCAGCTCAACCTTACTAAGACAGAACTGCTGGTGGTTCCAGCTAACCCTTTGTTTCATCACAACTTCTCTATACAGCTGGGTTCGTCCACCATAACTCCTTCCAGGACAGACAGAATTCTAGGACTTGTGATGGATCATCAGTTAAGCTTCACTGACCACATTGCTACAACGACCCGGTCCTGCAGATTTGCCTTATACAACATTAGGAAGATTAGACCCTTCCAGACCCTTTAAGACCCTGTCAGAACAAGCCACCCAACTTAAGCCTCTGCAACTGATCCAGAATGCAGCAGCGAGGGTTGTCTTATATGAGCCAAAAGAAGCTCACGTTACTACTCTCCTCATCATGGTTACAGTTGCTACCAGTAGACGCTTGAATCAAATTCAAGGTACTGATGCTTGCCTACACGACGACCACTAACATGGCACCAACATACATAAACTCACTAGTTTATGTGCCCTCCAGAAGTTTGCGCTCTGCAAGTGAACGACGCCTTAGGGTGCCATCCCAAAGATGTTCAAAATCACTCTCACAGACCATTTCCTGGACTCTGCCCAGCTGGTGGAATGACCTCCCAAACTCAATTTGAACAACTGAGTGTTTAATAATTTTCAAAAAACATCTAAATTCTGTGAATAGAATCTATTTCACCAGCACTTAACCAACTAATACTAGTACTTACATTTTCTTATCATATTCTTAAATAAAAAAACTCAGGCTAGGTGTTCTGTACTAGACTAACTGAGACTTGTCATGGCAGTTGTATACTGTTGTTGTTCTCTTATTGGTCTGATTGCTTCTATTGTTCTCCTTTGTAAGTCACTTTGGATAAAAGCATCTGCCAAATGATTAAATGTAAATATATTCGTCTATCATTATTACTTATTTTAAATTCACTTTAAATAAGAATTTAGAATCAAGTCATACACTGTGTTCATACAAAAATAGTGAAATTAACTGTGATAATATATGCTAATATAAAATACCATGCTATAACCATATATTTATACAGATGCTTCACCTGAGTTTAGGTTGTGAATCTCCACTGTTAAACTTCATTGGCTCAATCATAGATGCGTCACTCTTCATAGACACACAGCTGGACACTGGTTCTGATCTCTTCTGATAAACTGAACTAAAAATGAGCAGATTAAAGATAATCCATTAAATTGCTGGATATTAAAAAATATACATATACTTAACCCTCTATGGTACGGTGTTGCCTCCAGGCAACGAAGTCTATTTTAGCTCTTTTCATATAAAAACTTAATAAAATGTTAATGGTCAGTGCTCTCTAAGGGGAGGGGAACTCGTATTTAACCACTGAAAATGCAAAAGAATAGTCACATGACCCACATGGGTCCATTTTGTTCCCTCTTTCAGCACACGTGCACGTCACATGGCTCCATATTTTCTCCAAAGAAAAAGGCATTTTTCACTAAATTCTGTCCAGATAATCAGCTACAAAAAATCTGAATCACCTTCATTTGTAAGTAAAGAAGTATTTTCAAAAACTTTACATTATATATCATCAAATATATCAAAGGAAATTACATAAAACTGCATGTTGCCTTGAGGCAACATTGTACCATAATGGAATCACATAAGGCCATACCAGGCATACTAGGTTTGAATACAAGTATATTGGAGAACCAGCTTATGACAAGCTGTATAAGGTGCACCCACTGCTGACATCCCTCTTGGAGAAGTTCCAAGGGATCCCAATTGATGAAAATCTTTGTGTGGATGAACAAATTGTCCCATTCATGGGGAAACACGCCATGAAACAGTAACCAAAACCCTGGGGATATAAAGTCTTTGTTCTTGCTGATAGCAGTGGCATGGTCTACAACTTTGAGGTGTACACTGGGTGTATCTCTCCTTGCAATATGCAGCCTGACATAGGCGCTAGTGGTAACATAGGACAGGAAAAGGAAAGGAAGGGGGGCTTTTTAGGAAAAGGAGACCATTTATAGTGGGGTTACTCTTAGGGAGTACTCTTAGTGGCCCCTCCTGGAGAGACAGCAGAGACCGTGGCATCCCCCCAAAGGATGTGAGCAGCCTTGCAAAATTCAAAGCTGAAGTTGCAGAATGTCTCTGTATGGAGAAGAAGACCTTGAAGAGAAGAGGGAGACCATCACAGCACACTGAGGAAGAACCGCCTGAAAAGCATCCAAAAACCCCTGTAGAACCACGACCATCAACGCTGGTTCGCATTGTTCAGACTGGTCATTGGCCTGTTTGGGTTGAAAGAAAGGGGAGATGCAAATACCCAGGTTGTTCAGGCATTGTAAAAGTGCAGTGCTCAAAATGTGTTGAGAGGAATTGTTTCCTCAGCTTTCACAAGCAGTGAGGTGCCATTAGTGAGGAAGGAGATTTTGTGTGTATGTGCTTGTGTACATGTAGGTCCTTGTGTGTGTACATGTGCATGCTTGTTAGGATAAGGCTCATATTAGGATAATGTTGTGGTGATTGTTAATGTTTTAACTTGAAACAACACCCATTGTAATGTTTTGATATCATAATTTGATGATATGATGGTTTTGTGTCCCAGATGGTACAATGTTGCCTGAGGATAATAGCTGGATTATAAATGTTACTTTTTATTAAATATGAAATCTGTAATTCATTAAAAACTTGATAAATCTGTTTGTTCAAGTGTTTAGTTTAAGAAAATTATGATTTCAGTAAATATATATATTTCTTCATGAGAATGTCAATTGTTTCAATTTGTCCATTGTGGTACAATGTTGCCTTGAGGCAACAAACTTTTAATTAATAAATTAATTTAAAAATAATTATTATGTTTATTGATACTGTTATAGTGTCCAATTTTAAGCAGGAAAAACATAACAAATATTTTTTTCCTCACTGATATCATATTGCGTACCATAGAGGGTTAATTAGCTGTTTTGGAAGCCCTTGTCAGAAGATAAAGAACAGATAAGGACATTAGTTAGTAAGCGTTTTACCTTGTTTTCTCATTACACTACTTTCTTACATTTTTGTATAGCTTGTTATTAAGTACTTATTTAGGTCACTTGTAGTCACTATGTGCTTTCAGACCTTTACTAGCACTACTAACACTCTGAGAGCACGCTATGTATGTCGAAGGAAGGCCTAACCGACAAATGTACGGCCTGTCCCTTTGACCTCTACTATTACAGTCTCTATTTCAGTTGGTCGATGGAACTGCCAGTCTGCTGTTAACAAAGCAGATTTAGTTTTTTCTATTGCCACTCCTGCCGGACTTAACCTCATGGAACTAACTGAGACTTGGATCAAACCTGAAGACACTGCCACTTCCACAGCCCTCTCCACTAAGTTCACTTGTTCCCAAACACCTCTTACGACTGTGAGAGTTAGTCTGTTGGAGACTAAAAAAATGAGGTAAAAAATTAGGTACTGATCTCCTTATATCAAAAAAATGGAAATTTGATCTTCAACCATCACCTACAGGTAAAGGTTCATTTGAATCACATGCAATTACTGTAACCCATCCTGTTAAAATCCAGTTTGTGGTCATTTATCGTCCCCATGGTCAACTGGGAAACGTCTTGGAGGAGTTGGATGTGCTGCTATCAAAATTTCCTGAAGATGATACTCCTCTGGTATTGCTTGGTGACTTCAACATCCACCTAGATAAACCCTAAGCTGCTGACTACAAAACTCTGCTCGCCTCTTGATCTCAAGTGAGTGTCTACTACAGGGACTCACAAATCAGGCAACCAACTGGACCTCATCTACACATGCTGTTGCTCCATAGACAACTCTTCAGTTGCTCCACTGCAAACCTGAGACCACTTCCTCATTACTGCTAACCTAACACTTACTCCTGAAGCGGCACACACTCCAACGCAGGTCACCTTTCGATGGAACCTATGCTCACCCTCTCCATCTCGCCTATCTTCTTTGGTTTCATCCTCACTTCCTTCACTCTCTCATTTTTCATCTCTGGACATGGAGCAGTGCTACAGACACTCTTTGATCCACTCTAAACTCTTGCTTGGACAACTTTTGCCCACTGTTGTGTAGACCAGCATGCACCACCCCATCTGCCCCCTCGCTGTCCGATGTTCTCCATGAACATGGCTCTAAACTCAGGGCTGCAGAGAGAAAATGGCACCTCAATGTGTATCAGTCTCTCCTCTTTTTCTTCTCTGCAAATGTCTTCAGTGCAAAAACATCATACAACCACAATTAATTTATCAACTGTTGTGATGATTGGACACTCTTCAAAGCTTTCTCTTCTCTTTTTAATCCTCCTCCACCACCTCCTCCATCGACTCAGCTGGCAACTTTGCAGTTTTCTACACAAATAAGACAAAAACCATCAGTGACCAGTTCTACACACTACAGACGGAGGATAACTTTACAACGACTAATGCACACCCTCTCTCCTCCCTCTCTCCACTCTCAGAGATGGAAGTTTCTAAACTTATCCTGTCCAGTCATCCTTCTACTTGTCCACTTGATTCGATCCCCACTCATCTCCTTCAAGCGATTTCTTGTTCAGTCATACCTTCACTTACTCACATTATCAACTTCTCTCTTCACTCTGGAACATTTCTCTCAGCATTTAAGCAGGCTCAGTTAAGCCCACTGCTTAAGAAACCATCTCTAAATCCAGCACTTCTAGAAAACTACAGACAAATATCCCTTCTTAAATTCATTGCAAAGACGCTTGAGTGAGTTGTGTTCAACCAGTTCTCTATGTTCCTTGTACAGAACAACCTCCTGGACAGCAACCAATCTGGCTTCAAAAGTGGCCACTCAACTGAGACTGCCCTGCTCTCGGTTACTGAAGCCCTGCGACTGGCAAGAGCAGCTTCAAAATCCCCAGTACTCATCTCACTGGACCTGTCTGCTGCTTTAGACATCGTTAATCACCAGATTCTCCTGTCCACCCTCAGAAAGAATGGAATTTCTGGAACCACACTCCTGTGGTTTACGTCCTAACTTTCTGATAGATCCTACAGGGTGTCTTGGAGGGGTGAAGTGTCTAAGTCACAACAACTTGCTACTGGGGTTCCTCAAGGCTCCATACTGGGACCACTTCTCTTCTTTATCTACATGACTTCATTAGGATCTGTCATTCAGAAGAATGGCTTTTCTTATCACTGCTACGCTGAGGACATTCAACTCTACTTCTCATTCCAACCAAATGACCCGAAGGTAATTGCTTGCATTTCAGCCTGTCTGAGTGACATTTTTAGCTGGATGAATGACCACCACCTTCAGCTCAACCTTACTAAGACAGAACTGCTGGTGGTTCCAGCTAACCCTTTGTTTCATCACAACTTCTCTATACAGCTGGGTTCGTCCACCATAACTCCTTCCAGGACAGACAGAATTCTAGGACTTGTGATGGATCATCAGTTAAGCTTCACTGACCACATTGCTACAACGACCCGGTCCTGCAGATTTGCCTTATACAACATTAGGAAGATTAGACCCTTCCAGACCCTTTTAGACCCTGTCAGAACAAGCCACCCAACTTAAGCCTCTGCAACTGATCCAGAATGCAGCAGCGAGGGTTGTCTTATATGAGCCAAAAGAAGCTCACGTTACTACTCTCCTCATCATGGTTACAGTTGCTACCAGTAGACGCTTGAATCAAATTCAAGGTACTGATGCTTGCCTACACGACGACCACTAACATGGCACCAACATACATAAACTCACTAGTTTATGTGCCCTCCAGAAGTTTGCGCTCTGCAAGTGAACGACGCCTTAGGGTGCCATCCCAAAGATGTTCAAAATCACTCTCACAGACCATTTCCTGGACTCTGCCCAGCTGGTGGAATGACCTCCCGAACTCAATTTGAACAACTGAGTGTTTAATAATTTTCAAAAAACATCTAAATTCTGTGAATAGAATCTATTTCACCAGCACTTAACCAACTAATACTAGTACTTACATTTTCTTATCATATTCTTAAATAAAAAAACTCAGGCTAGGTGTTCTGTACTAGACTAACTGAGACTTGTCATGGCAGTTGTATACTGTTGTTGTTCTCTTATTGGTCTGATTGCTTCTATTGTTCTCCTTTGTAAGTCACTTTGGATAAAAGCATCTGCCAAATGATTAAATGTAAATATATTCGTCTATCATTATTAATTATTTTAAATTCACTTTAAATAAGAATTTAGAATCAAGTCATACACTGTGTTCATACAAAAATAGTGAACTTAACTGTGATAATATATGCTAATATAAAATACCATGCTATAACCATATATTTATACAGATGCTTCACCTGAGTTTAGGTTGTGAATCTCCACTGTTAAACTTCATTGGCTCAATCATAGACGCGTCACTCTTCATAGACACACAGCTGGACTCTACTTCTGATCTCTTCTGACAAACTGAGCTAAAACAGAGCAGATTAAAGATAATCCATTAAATTGCTGCATATAACAAAACTATTAGTTTTATGATAATTATTTGATTTTATAATGTGTTCATACAAAAATAGTGAAATGAACTGTGATAATATATGATGATATAAAATACCATGCTATAATCATATATTTATACAGATGCTTCACCTCAGTTTAGGTTGTGAATCTCCACTGTTAAACTTCATTGGCTCAATCATAGATGCGTCACTCTTCATAGACACACAGCTGGACACTGGTTCTGATCTCTTCTGATAAACTGAACTAAAACAGAGCAGATTAAAGATAATCCATTAAATTACTGCATATAACAAAACTATTAGTTTTATGATAATTATTTGATTTTATAATTAGTTCATACACTGTGTTCATACAAAAATAGTGAAATGAACTGTGATAATATATGATGATATAAAATACCATGCTATAATCATATATTTATACAGATGCTTCACCTGAGTTCAGGTTGTGAATCTCCACTGTTAAACTTCATTGGCTCAATCATAGATGCGTCACTCTTCATAGACACACAGCTGGACACTGGTTCTGATCTCTTCTGATAAACTGAACTAAAAATGAGCAGATTAAAGATAATCCATTAAATTGCTGGATATTAAAAAATATACATATACTTCACCCTCTATGGTACGGTGTTGCCTCCAGGCAACAAAGTCTATTTTAGCTTTTTTCATATAAAAACTTAATAAAATGTTAATGGTCAGTGCTCTCTAAGGGGAGGGGAACTCGTATTTAACCACTGAAAATGCAAAAGAGTAGTCACATGACCCACATGGGTCCATTTTGTTCCCTCTTTCAGCACACGTGCACGTCACATGGCTCCATATTTTCTCCAAAGAAAAAGGCATTTTTCACTAAATTCTGTCCAGATAATCAGCTACAAAAAATCTGAATCACCTTCATTTGTAAGTAAAGAAGTATTTTCAAAAACTTTACATTATATATCATCAAATATATCAAAGGAAATTACATAAAACTGCATGTTGCCTTGAGGCAACATTGTACCATAATGGAATCACATAAGGCCATACCAGGCATACTAGGTTTGAATACAAGTATATTGGAGAACCAGCTTATGACAAGCTGTATAAGGTGCACCCACTGCTGACATCCCTCTTGGAGAAGTTCCAAGGGATCCCAATTGATGAAAATCTTTGTGTGGATGAACAAATTGTCCCATTCATGGGGAAACACGCCATGAAACAGTAACCAAAACCCTGGGGATATAAAGTCTTTGTTCTTGCTGATAGCAGTGGCATGGTCTACAACTTTGAGGTGTACACTGGGTGTATCTCTCCTTGCAATATGCAGCCTGACATAGGCGCTAGTGGTAACATAGGACAGGAAAAGGAAAGGAAGGGGGGCTTTTTAGGAAAAGGAGACCATTTATAATGGGGTTACTCTTAGGGAGTACTCTTAGTGGCTCCTCTACCGGAGAGACAGCAGAGACCGTGGCATCCCCCCAAAGGATGTGAGCAGCCTTGCAAAATTCAAAGCTGAAGTTGCAGGATGTCTCTGTATGGAGAAGAAGACCTTGAAGAGAAGAGGGAGACCATCACAGCACACTGAGGAAGAACCGCCTGAAAAGCATCCAAAAACCCCTGTAGAACCACGACCATCAACGCTGGTTCGCATTGTTCAGACTGGTCATTGGCCTGTTTGGGTTGAAAGAAAGGGGAGATGCAAATACCCAGGTTGTTCAGGCATTGTAAAAGTGCAGTGCTCAAAATGTGTTGAGAGGAATTGTTTCCTCAGCTTTCACAAGCAGTGAGGTGCCATTAGTGAGGAAGGAGATTTTGTGTGTATGTGCTTGTGTACATGTAGGTCCTTGTGTGTGTACATGTGCATGCTTGTTAGGATAAGGCTCATATTAGGATAATGTTATGGTGATTGTTAATGTTTTAACTTGAAACAACACCCATTGTAATGTTTTGATATCATAATTTGATGATATGATGGTTTTGTGTCCCAGATGGTACAATGTTGCCTGAGGATAAGAGCTGGATTATAAATGTTACTTTTTATTAAATATGAAATCTGTAATTCATTAAAAACTTGATAAATCTGTTTGTTCAAGTGTTTAGTTTAAGAAAATTATGATTTCAGTAAATATATATATTTCTTCATGAAAATGTCAATTGTTTCAATTTGTCCATTGTGGTACAATGTTGCCTTGAGGCAACAAACTTTTAATTAATAAATTAATTTTAAAAGAATTATTACGTTTATTGATACTGTTATAGTGTCCAATTTTAAGCAGGAAAAACATAACAAATATTTTTTTCCTCACTGATATCATATTGCGTACCATAGAGGGTTAATTAGCTGTTTTGGAAGCCCTTGTCAGAAGATAAAGAACAGATAAGGACATTAGTTAGTAAGCGTTTTACCTTGTTTTCTCATTACACTACTTTCTTAAATTTTTGTATAGCTTGTTATTAAGTACTTATTTAGGTCACTTGTAGTCACTATGTGCTTTCAGACCTTTACTAGCACTACTAACACTCTGAGAGCACGCTATGTATGTCGAAGGAAGGCCTAACCGACAAATGTACGGCCTGTCCCTTTGACCTCTACTATTACAGTCTCTATTTCAGTTGGTCGATGGAACTGCCAGTCTGCTGTTAACAAAGCAGATTTAGTTTTTTCTATTGCCACTCCTGCCGGACTTAACCTCATGGAACTAACTGAGACTTGGATCAAACCTGAAGACACTGCCACTTCCACAGCCCTCTCCACTAAGTTCACTTGTTCCCAAACACCTCTTACGACTGTGAGAGTTAGTCTGTTGGAGACTAAAAAAATGAGGTAAAAAATTAGGTACTGATCTCCTTATATCAAAAAAATGGAAATTTGATCTTCAGCCATCACCTACAGGTAACGGTTCATTTGAATCACATGCAATTACTGTAACCCATCCTGTTAAAATCCAGTTTGTGGTCATTTATCGTCCCCATGGTCAACTGGGAAACGTCTTGGAGGAGTTGGATGTGCTGCTATCAAAATTTCCTGAAGATGATACTCCTCTGGTACTGCTTGGTGACTTCAACATCCACCTAGATAAACCCTAAGCTGCTGACTACAAAACTCTGCACGCCTCTTGATCTCAAGTGAGTGTCTACTACAGGGACTCACAAATCAGGCAACCAAATGGACCTCATCTACACATGCTGTTGCTCCATAGACAACTCTTCAGTTGATGGAAGTTTCTAAACTCATCCTGTCCAGTCATCCTACTACTTGTCCACTTGATTCGATCCCCACTCATCTCCTTCAAGCGATTTCTTGTTCAGTCATACCTTCACTTACTCACATTATCAACTTCTCTCTTCACTCTGGAACATTTCTCTCAGCATTTAAGCAGGCTCAGTTAAGCCCACTGCTTAAGAAACCATCTCTAAATCCAGCACTCCTAGAAAACTACAGACCAATATCCCTTCTTAAATTCATTGCAAAGACGCTTGAGTGAGTTGTGTTCAACCAGTTCTCTATGTTCCTTGTACAGAACAACCTCCTGGACAGCAACCAATCTGGCTTCAAAAGTGGCCACTCAACTGAGATGGCCCTGCTCTCGGTTACTGAAGCCCTGCGACTGGCAAGAGCAGCTTCAAAATCCCCAGTACTCATCTCACTGGACCTGTCTGCTGCTTTAGACATCGTTAATCACCAGATTCTCCTGTCCACCCTCAGAAAGAATGGAATCTCTGGAACCACACTCCTGTGGTTTTACTAACTTTCTGATAGATCCTACAGGGTGTCTTGGAGGGGTGAAGTGTCTAAGTCACAACAACTTGCTACTGGGGTTCCTCAAGGCTCCATACTGGGACCACTTCTCTTCTTCATCTACGTGACTTCATTAGGATCTGTCATTCAGAAGAATGGCTTTTCTTATCACTGCTACGCTGAGGACATTCAACTCTACTTCTCATTCCAACCAAATGACCCGAAGGTAATTGCTTGCATTTCAGCCTGTCTGAGTGACATTTTTAGCTGGATGAATGACCACCACCTTCAGCTCAACCTTACTAAGACAGAACTGCTGGTGGTTCCAGCTAACCCTTTGTTTCATCACAACTTCTCTATACAGCTGGGCTCGTCCACCATAACTCCTTCCAGGACAGCCAGAATTCTAGGAGTTGTGATGGATCATCAGTTAAGCTTCACTGACCACATTGCTACAACGACCCGGTCCTGCAGATTTGCCTTATACAACATTAGGAAGATTAGACCCTTCCAGACCCTTTTAGACCCTGTCAGAACAAGCCACCCAACTTAAGCCTCTGCAACTGATCCAGAATGCAGCAGCGAGGGTTGTCTTATATGAGCCAAAAGAAGCTCACGTTACTACTCTCCTCATCATGGTTACAGTTGCTACCAGTAGACGCTTGAATCAAATTCAAGGTACTGATGCTTGCCTACACGACGACCACTAACATGGCACCAACATACATAAACTCACTAGTTTATGTGCCCTCCAGAAGTTTGCGCTCTGCAAGTGAACGACGCCTTAGGGTGCCATCCCAAAGATGTTCAAAATCACTCTCACAGACCATTTCCTGGACTCTGCCCAGCTGGTGGAATGACCTCCCGAACTCAATTTGAACAACTGAGTGTTTAATAATTTTCAAAAAAACATCTAAATTCTGTGAATAGAATCTATTTCACCAACACTTAACCAACTAATACTAGTACTTACCTTTTCTTATCATATTCTTAAATAAAAAAACTCAGGCTAGGTGTTCTGTACTAGACTAACTGAGACTTGTCATGGCAGTTGTATACTGTTGTTGTTCTCTTATTGGTTCTGATCACCTTCTGGTTCATCTTATACCGTCCTACAGGCAGAAACTAAAATCAGCTAAACCTGTATCAAGGACTGTAAAAAGATGGACTAATGAAGCAGAGCAGGATTTACAATCTTGTTTTGACCTCACTGATTGGAGTGTTTTTGAAGCTGCTGCCACCGATCTGGATGAACTCACAGAGACCGTACATCATATATCAGTTTCTGTGAGGATATGTGTATTCCTACAAAGACTCAACTAATTTACAATAATGACAAACCGTGGTTCACTGCAAAACTCAGACAGCTCCGTCAGGCTAAAGAAGATGCTTACGTGAAGGGGGACAATGTCTTGTATAAACAGGCTAAATACACATTGGAAAAGGAGATCAAAGTGGCAAAGAAGAATTATTCTGAAAAGATAAGGACTCAGTTCACTTCCAACGACTCCGCATCAGTGTGGAAAAGTCTAAAGAAGATCACCAATTACAAGACACCACCCCCCAGCACTGTAGAGAATCAACGACTGGCAGACGATCTGAACGAGTTTTACTGCAGGTTTGAAAGAACACCCATCACCAGCCCTGAACGCCTCCCCACACAACCATTCACACCCTTCACAACTCCTGCAACCAGCCCCAAATGCCTCTCCAAACAACCGTTCACACCATTAACAGCTCCTGCAACCCATCCTGAACACCTCTCCAATCAAGCACTCTCACCATTCTCACCTCCTGCATCCCCCCTCTCCCCCACACCTGCAATTCAGATCAGCGAGGATGCGGTGCGCCAGGTCTTCCGGAAGCAGAAAAGGAAAAAAGCACCAGGCCCAGATTGTGTTACACCAGCCTGTCTGAAATCCTGTGCTGACCAGCTGGCCCCCATATTCACACAGATCTTCAACAGATCGCTGGAGCTGTGCGAAGTCCCTTCATGCCTCAAACGTTCCACCATCATCCCCATCCCTAAGAAACCCAAAATTACAGGACTAAATGACTACAGGCCTGTGGCTCTAACGTCTGTAGTCATGAAGTCATTTGAAAAACTGGTGCTGGCCCACTTGAAGGACATCACTGGGCCCTTGCTGGATCCTCTTCAGTTTGCCTACAGAGCAAACAGGTCTGTGGACGATGCAGTAAACATTGGACTGCATTATGTTCTGCAACACCTAGACAGACCGGGGACTTATGTGAGGATCCTGTTTGTGGACTTCAGCTCGGCCTTCAACACGATCATCCCAAACCTCCTCCTGCCCAAACTAACTCAGCTCTCCGTGCCCACCTCCATCTGTCAGTGGATCAACAGCTTCCTGACAGACAGGCAGCAGCTAGTGAGGCTGGGAAAATACACATCCAGCACCCGTACAATCAGCACCGGAGCTCCCCAGGGCTGCGTTCTCTCCCCACTGCTCTTCTCCCTGTACACCAACGATTGCACATCTAAGGACCCCTCTGCCAAGCTCCTGAAGTTTGCAGACGACACCACACTCATCGGCCTCATTCAGGACGGTGACGAGTCTGCTTACAGACAGGAGGTAAAAGAGCTGGCTGTCTGGTGCAGTCTCAACAACCTGGAGCTGAACACGCTCAAAACAGTGGAGATGATCGTGGACTTCAGGAGAAACCCCTCTGCACTCCCCCCACTCACCATCATGAACAGCCCTGTGACCGCAGTGGAGTCATTCAGGTTCCTGGGAACCACCATCTCTCAGGACCTGAAGTGGGACATTCACATTGACTCCATCGTAAAAAAGGCCCAGCAGAGGTTGTACTTTCTCCGCCAGCTGAGGAAGTTTAACCTGCCACAGGAGCTGCTGAAACAGTTCTACTCCACCATCATTGAATCCATCCTCTGCACTTCAGTAACTGTCTGGTTCAGCTCAGCTTCTAAATCTGACCTCAGAAGACTACAGAGGGTAGTCCGGACTGCTGAGCGAATCATCGGTTCAACTCTCCCATCTATTCAAGAACTGTACTTATCCAGAGTGAGAAAAAGGGCTGTCAAAATCACTCTGGACCCCTCACATCCAGCACACTCCCTCTCTGAACTGTGTCCATCTGGTCGACGCTACAGAGCACTGAGCACTAGAACGACCAGACACAGGACCAGTTTCTTCCCTCAGGCAATTCATCTTATGAACAGCTGACAATAATGGCGAACACACTACACTTTATATTTATATACACACACACTTTATTTATCTAACACACATACTTAGTATACACTTAAATTTTGCACACAATATATATGTACATACATAACTTCACTTTGTAATATACCTGCCTACAATTGTCATTTGTATATTGTCATTCACTGTCTACATATTTGTATTTTTTATTCTTTTATTATGTGTTTTATGTTCTGTCGCTGTCATTCTGTTGTACTGCGGAGCTTCTGTCACGAAAACAAATTCCTTGTATGTGTAAACATACCTGGCAATAAAGCTCATTCTGATTCTGATTCTGATTGCTTCTATTGTTCTCCTTTGTAAGTCACTTTGGATAAAAGCATCTGCCAAATGATTAAATGTAAATATATTCGTCTATCATTATTAATTATTTTAAATTCACTTTAAATAAGATTTTAGAATCAAGTCATACACTGTGTTCATACAAAAATAGTGAAATTAACTGTGATAATATACAGTATTGTTCAAAATAATAGCAGTACAATGTGACTAACCAGAATAATCAAGGTTTTTAGTATATTTTTTATTGCTACGTGGCAAACAAGTTACCAGTAGGTTCAGTAGATTGTCAGAAAACAAACAAGACCCAGCATTCATGATATGCACGCTCTTAAGGCTGTGCAATTGGGCAATTAGTTGAAAGGGGTGTGTTCAAAAAAATAGCAGTGTCTACCTTTGACTGTACAAACTCAAAACTATTTTGTACAAACATTTTTTTTCTGGGATTTAGCAATCCTGTGAATCACTAAACTAATATTTAGTTGTATGACCACAGTTTTTTAAAACTGCTTGACATCTGTGTGGCATGGAGTCAACCAACTTGTGGCACCTCTCAGCTGTTATTCCACTCCATGATTCTTTAACAACATTCCACAATTCATTCACATTTCTTGGTTTTGCTTCAGAAACAGCATTTTTGATATCACCCCACAAGTTCTCAATTGGATTAAGGTCTGGAGATTGGGCTGGCCACTCCATAACATTAATTTTGTTGGTTTGGAACCAAGACTTTGCCCGTTTACTAGTGTGTTTTGGGTCATTGTCTTGTTGAAACAACCATTTCAAGGGCATGTCCTCTTCAGCATAGGGCAACATGACCTCTTCAAGTATTTTAACATATGCAAACTGATCCATGATCCCTGGTATGCGATAAATAGGCCCAACACCATAGTAGGAGAAACATGCCCATATCATGATGCTTGCACCTCTATGCTTCACTGTCTTCACTGTGTACTGTGGCTTGAATTCAGAGTTTGGGGGTCGTCTCACAAACTGCCTGTGGCCCTTGGACCCAAAAAGAACAATTTTACTCTCATCAGTCCACAAAATGTTCCTCCATTTCTCTTTAGGCCAGTTGATGTGTTCTTTGGCAAATTGTAACCTCTTCTGCACATGCCTTTTTTTTAACAGAGGGACTTTGCGGGGGATTCTTGAAAATAGATTAGCTTCACACAGACGTCTTCTAACTGTCACACTGGCCCTGCTCTCGGTTACTGAAGCCCTGCGACTGGCAAGAGCAGCTTCAAAATCCCCAGTACTCATCTCACTGGACCTGTCTGCTGCTTTAGACATCGTTAATCACCAGATTCTCCTGTCCACCCTCAGAAAGAATGGAATCTCTGGAACCACACTCCTGTGGTTTTACTAACTTTCTGATAGATCCTACAGGGTGTCTTGGAGGGGTGAAGTGTCTAAGTCACAACAACTTGCTACTGGGGTTCCTCAAGGCTCCATACTGGGACCACTTCTCTTCTTCATCTACGTGACTTCATTAGGATCTGTCATTCAGAAGAATGGCTTTTCTTATCACTGCTACGCTGAGGACATTCAACTCTACTTCTCATTCCAACCAAATGACCCGAAGGTAATTGCTTGCATTTCAGCCTGTCTGAGTGACATTTTTAGCTGGATGAATGACCACCACCTTCAGCTCAACCTTACTAAGACAGAACTGCTGGTGGTTCCAGCTAACCCTTTGTTTCATCACAACTTCTCTATACAGCTGGGCTCGTCCACCATAACTCCTTCCAGGACAGCCAGAATTCTAGGAGTTGTGATGGATCATCAGTTAAGCTTCACTGACCACATTGCTACAACGACCCGGTCCTGCAGATTTGCCTTATACAACATTAGGAAGATTAGACCCTTCCAGACCCTTTTAGACCCTGTCAGAACAAGCCACCCAACTTAAGCCTCTGCAACTGATCCAGAATGCAGCAGCGAGGGTTGTCTTATATGAGCCAAAAGAAGCTCACGTTACTACTCTCCTCATCATGGTTACAGTTGCTACCAGTAGACGCTTGAATCAAATTCAAGGTACTGATGCTTGCCTACACGACGACCACTAACATGGCACCAACATACATAAACTCACTAGTTTATGTGCCCTCCAGAAGTTTGCGCTCTGCAAGTGAACGACGCCTTAGGGTGCCATCCCAAAGATGTTCAAAATCACTCTCACAGACCATTTCCTGGACTCTGCCCAGCTGGTGGAATGACCTCCCGAACTCAATTTGAACAACTGAGTGTTTAATAATTTTCAAAAAAACATCTAAATTCTGTGAATAGAATCTATTTCACCAACACTTAACCAACTAATACTAGTACTTACCTTTTCTTATCATATTCTTAAATAAAAAAACTCAGGCTAGGTGTTCTGTACTAGACTAACTGAGACTTGTCATGGCAGTTGTATACTGTTGTTGTTCTCTTATTGGTTCTGATCACCTTCTGGTTCATCTTATACCGTCCTACAGGCAGAAACTAAAATCAGCTAAACCTGTATCAAGGACTGTAAAAAGATGGACTAATGAAGCAGAGCAGGATTTACAATCTTGTTTTGACCTCACTGATTGGAGTGTTTTTGAAGCTGCTGCCACCGATCTGGATGAACTCACAGAGACCGTACATCATATATCAGTTTCTGTGAGGATATGTGTATTCCTACAAAGACTCAACTAATTTACAATAATGACAAACCGTGGTTCACTGCAAAACTCAGACAGCTCCGTCAGGCTAAAGAAGATGCTTACGTGAAGGGGGACAATGTCTTGTATAAACAGGCTAAATACACATTGGAAAAGGAGATCAAAGTGGCAAAGAAGAATTATTCTGAAAAGATAAGGACTCAGTTCACTTCCAACGACTCCGCATCAGTGTGGAAAAGTCTAAAGAAGATCACCAATTACAAGACACCACCCCCCAGCACTGTAGAGAATCAACGACTGGCAGACGATCTGAACGAGTTTTACTGCAGGTTTGAAAGAACACCCATCACCAGCCCTGAACGCCTCCCCACACAACCATTCACACCCTTCACAACTCCTGCAACCAGCCCCAAATGCCTCTCCAAACAACCGTTCACACCATTAACAGCTCCTGCAACCCATCCTGAACACCTCTCCAATCAAGCACTCTCACCATTCTCACCTCCTGCATCCCCCCTCTCCCCCACACCTGCAATTCAGATCAGCGAGGATGCGGTGCGCCAGGTCTTCCGGAAGCAGAAAAGGAAAAAAGCACCAGGCCCAGATTGTGTTACACCAGCCTGTCTGAAATCCTGTGCTGACCAGCTGGCCCCCATATTCACACAGATCTTCAACAGATCGCTGGAGCTGTGCGAAGTCCCTTCATGCCTCAAACGTTCCACCATCATCCCCATCCCTAAGAAACCCAAAATTACAGGACTAAATGACTACAGGCCTGTGGCTCTAACGTCTGTAGTCATGAAGTCATTTGAAAAACTGGTGCTGGCCCACTTGAAGGACATCACTGGGCCCTTGCTGGATCCTCTTCAGTTTGCCTACAGAGCAAACAGGTCTGTGGACGATGCAGTAAACATTGGACTGCATTATGTTCTGCAACACCTAGACAGACCGGGGACTTATGTGAGGATCCTGTTTGTGGACTTCAGCTCGGCCTTCAACACGATCATCCCAAACCTCCTCCTGCCCAAACTAACTCAGCTCTCCGTGCCCACCTCCATCTGTCAGTGGATCAACAGCTTCCTGACAGACAGGCAGCAGCTAGTGAGGCTGGGAAAATACACATCCAGCACCCGTACAATCAGCACCAGAGCTCCCCAGGGCTGCGTTCTCTCCCCACTGCTCTTCTCCCTGTACACCAACGATTGCACATCTAAGGACCCCTCTGCCAAGCTCCTGAAGTTTGCAGACGACACCACACTCATCGGCCTCATTCAGGACGGTGACGAGTCTGCTTACAGACAGGAGGTAAAAGAGCTGGCTGTCTGGTGCAGTCTCAACAACCTGGAGCTGAACACGCTCAAAACAGTGGAGATGATCGTGGACTTCAGGAGAAACCCCTCTGCACTCCCCCCACTCACCATCATGAACAGCCCTGTGACCGCAGTGGAGTCATTCAGGTTCCTGGGAACCACCATCTCTCAGGACCTGAAGTGGGACATTCACATTGACTCCATCGTAAAAAAGGCCCAGCAGAGGTTGTACTTTCTCCGCCAGCTGAGGAAGTTTAACCTGCCACAGGAGCTGCTGAAACAGTTCTACTCCACCATCATTGAATCCATCCTCTGCACTTCAGTAACTGTCTGGTTCAGCTCAGCTTCTAAATCTGACCTCAGAAGACTACAGAGGGTAGTCCGGACTGCTGAGCGAATCATCGGTTCAACTCTCCCATCTATTCAAGAACTGTACTTATCCAGAGTGAGAAAAAGGGCTGTCAAAATCACTCTGGACCCCTCACATCCAGCACACTCCCTCTCTGAACTGTGTCCATCTGGTCGACGCTACAGAGCACTGAGCACTAGAACGACCAGACACAGGACCAGTTTCTTCCCTCAGGCAATTCATCTTATGAACAGCTGACAATAATGGCGAACACACTACACTTTATATTTATATACACACACACTTTATTTATCTAACACACATACTTAGTATACACTTAAATTTTGCACACAATATATATGTACATACATAACTTCACTTTGTAATATACCTGCCTACAATTGTCATTTGTATATTGTCATTCACTGTCTACATATTTGTATTTTTTATTCTTTTATTATGTGTTTTATGTTCTGTCGCTGTCATTCTGTTGTACTGCGGAGCTTCTGTCACGAAAACAAATTCCTTGTATGTGTAAACATACCTGGCAATAAAGCTCATTCTGATTCTGATTCTGATTGCTTCTATTGTTCTCCTTTGTAAGTCACTTTGGATAAAAGCATCTGCCAAATGATTAAATGTAAATATATTCGTCTATCATTATTAATTATTTTAAATTCACTTTAAATAAGATTTTAGAATCAAGTCATACACTGTGTTCATACAAAAATAGTGAAATTAACTGTGATAATATACAGTATTGTTCAAAATAATAGCAGTACAATGTGACTAACCAGAATAATCAAGGTTTTTAGTATATTTTTTATTGCTACGTGGCAAACAAGTTACCAGTAGGTTCAGTAGATTGTCAGAAAACAAACAAGACCCAGCATTCATGATATGCACGCTCTTAAGGCTGTGCAATTGGGCAATTAGTTGAAAGGGGTGTGTTCAAAAAAATAGCAGTGTCTACCTTTGACTGTACAAACTCAAAACTATTTTGTACAAACATTTTTTTTCTGGGATTTAGCAATCCTGTGAATCACTAAACTAATATTTAGTTGTATGACCACAGTTTTTTAAAACTGCTTGACATCTGTGTGGCATGGAGTCAACCAACTTGTGGCACCTCTCAGCTGTTATTCCACTCCATGATTCTTTAACAACATTCCACAATTCATTCACATTTCTTGGTTTTGCTTCAGAAACAGCATTTTTGATATCACCCCACAAGTTCTCAATTGGATTAAGGTCTGGAGATTGGGCTGGCCACTCCATAACATTAATTTTGTTGGTTTGGAACCAAGACTTTGCCCGTTTACTAGTGTGTTTTGGGTCATTGTCTTGTTGAAACAACCATTTCAAGGGCATGTCCTCTTCAGCATAGGGCAACATGACCTCTTCAAGTATTTTAACATATGCAAACTGATCCATGATCCCTGGTATGCGATAAATAGGCCCAACACCATAGTAGGAGAAACATGCCCATATCATGATGCTTGCACCTCTATGCTTCACTGTCTTCACTGTGTACTGTGGCTTGAATTCAGAGTTTGGGGGTCGTCTCACAAACTGCCTGTGGCCCTTGGACCCAAAAAGAACAATTTTACTCTCATCAGTCCACAAAATGTTCCTCCATTTCTCTTTAGGCCAGTTGATGTGTTCTTTGGCAAATTGTAACCTCTTCTGCACATGCCTTTTTTTTAACAGAGGGACTTTGCGGGGGATTCTTGAAAATAGATTAGCTTCACACAGACGTCTTCTAACTGTCACAGTACTTACAGGTAACTCCAGAATGTCTTTGATCATCCTGGAGGTGATCATTGGCTGAGCCTTTGCCATTCTGGTTATTCTTCTATCCATTTTGATGGTTGTCTTCCGTTTTCTTCCACGTCTCTCTGGTTTTGCTCTCCATTTTAAGGCATTGGAGATCATTTTAGCTGAACAGCCTATCATTTTTTGCACCTCTTTATAGGTTTTCCCCTCTCTAATCAACTTTTTAATCAAAGTACGCTGTTCTTCTGAACAATGTCTTGAACGACCCATTTTCCTCAGCTTTCAAATGCATGTTCAACAAGTGTTGGCTTCATCCTTAAATAGGGGCCACCTGATTCACACCTGTTTCTTCACAAAATTGAAGACCTCAGTGATTGAATGCCACACTGCTATTTTTTTGAACACACCCCTTTCAACTAATTCAACTAATTGCCCAATTGCACAGCCTTAAGAGCGTGCATATCATGAATGCTGGGTCTCATTTGTTTTCTGAGAATCTACTGAACCTACTGGTAACTTGTTTGCCACGTAGAAAATAAAAAAATATACGAAAAACCTTGATTATTCTGGTTAGTCACATTGTACTGCTATTATTTTGAACAATACTGTATGCTAATATAAAATACCATGCTATAACCATATATTTATACAGATGCTTCACCTGAGTTTAGGTTGTGAATCTCCACTGTTAAACTTCATTGGCTCAATCATAGATGCGTCACTCTTCATAGACACACAGCTGGACACTGGTTCTGATCTCTTCTGATAAACTGAACTAAAACAGGATATATTTAATTCTTCATTATGAGAATAATTTTAACATACGTTTTTCTATAGCATTAAATGTGTTACTCATAGTACCTGATTCCTGGAAACAAATCTTTATCTCCAGATGTCTGAGTTTGATCCATGATGGATATGAACAGTTTGATGTCCACTGACTCTAGATGAAACTGACAATCACAAAAACTGAGATAATCAAACAGACATTATACTTGGAAGCTTATTTTGGAAGTTAGTCAATATCTGTGAATGAGTGAGACTTTAGATTAATCAGCAGATACATAACTAGAAAAATAACAGTAGACAGGAAAACATGTTTGTGCTTACAATAATGAATTAAGTAGATAACAGATATCAAGCAGCATTACGTAGTGTTTTTGTTCAGCTAAATAACTGAAAGCAACTGACAAGCTTTGTGCATTATTGCATTAAATAATAAGGCACAATATTTTCGAATGAGTAATAATTGAAGAAAAAGATCACAAGCTGTCTTCACTCAAAAACATAAAGTTAGTCACGTTAACACAAACGCTGTTTAGAGTTGTGAAGTATCACAGTCAGCATTAAACACACAAGAAACTTTGTTCAATTGTTGTCAGAAGAAAAAATATCTAATATGTACCGAATCACTTTCCCATCAGACAACTACACACAAACTCCTGCTTTAGCATTTATAAGTGATTCTATTAAAAGATTTAAAGATATTCTGTAGGGATGCATAATAGATCAGCCACCATATTGGTAATCAGCCGATAAATGTTAATTTTAATATTATCGCTATTGAAGTGATTATAAAATGTTGTTGATATATTAAAGCCAATAAATAATGCAGTATTTCCTACAGAGACACGTTTGCCAAGATAGTTTCTAATTGCTTGAAATTTTATTTGGAATCTTTTTGAAAATTTTAAATACAGTGAAATGCAACATGAGCAGGGCAATTCTGTCATGATATATCAAGAACATTACTGTTAAATAATGGTATGGAATCTTTGTGTTCCGTGTTTCAGCGCCTTGTTACCGGAAGAGTGCATTCACAACGGAGCTGCACCTTCACGACCAGCACAGTTAAGTTCGCTTCTGCATTTGAAGCCTTTTGTGCAACTATACATTGTAATATTGTGTTTATTTTATGCATGCATTTGGTTAAAGGGTTGGTTCACCAAAAAATTATTATGATGTCATTAATAACTCTCCCTCATGTCATTCCAAACCAGTAAGACCTCTGTTTATCTTCAGAACACAGTTTAAGATATTTTAGATTTAGTCCGAGAGCTCTCAGTCCCTCCACTGAAGATGTGTGTATGGTCTACTGTCCATGTCCAGAAAGGTAAGAAAAACCTTTAAGCCCAATAAAGTGAAGACAATGCTAAGTAAAGATAAAAGGTAAGAAAAACATCATCAAAGTATTCCATGTGACATCAGAGGGTCAGTTAGAATTTGTTGAAGCATCAAAAATACATCTTGGTCCAAAAAAAGCAAAAACTACGACTTTACTTAGCATTGTCTTCTCTTTATTGGGCTTAAAGGTTTTTCTTCCCTTTCTGGACATGGACAGTAGACCGTACACACAGCTTCAGTGGAGGCACTGAGAGCTCTCGGACTAAATCTAAAATATCTTAAACTGTGTTCAGAAGATAAACTGAGGTCTTACTGGTTTGGAACGACATGAGGGTGAGTTATTAATGACATAATTTTTATATTTGGGTGAACTATCCCTTTAAGAATGGTGTGTGAAAGCATCCAAAATGTCATGATCCACAGTGTTGTGTTACTCATGTTTAACATTTGAAAATCTTTTTCGAACGTGTTTTTCTTATTTTACAAGAATACATACTGTACAATTGAGTCCATTTCTGATCTTCAACATTGTTGGACTGCGATTCCCAAACACTTTGGTTTGGCTAAACCCAGTTCTCCCGACTCCTCCTGAGATTAATATTTCAGTAATTTAAGAACACACTTTCATGTTCCCAGTTCTCTGACGCGGTTAATAGTAACATGAAATCCAGGTCAATAACTTCTAGTCTTTTATTTTGACACTTCTGAACAAATTAAAAACATAAAAATTCAATTGTAGATTATATAAATATTAGTTACATTCATTAAACATTACTATGACAAGTACATAAGTAATTTCTTTATGAATAACTCAAACTGAAAAGACAACTTTCAAAACAATGCAAAATGATTAACATTTTAACTCCAAGAAAACATGTTCTTCTCAGTAGGTATGTATCTTATATATATATATATATATATATATATATATATATATATATATATATATATATATATATATATATATATATATATATATATATATATAACAGAAACACTGGCTATACAGAACATTATAATAGGATACTCCAACAGACTAACTTGAATACATTTAATCAGGCCAAAGGTTGGTGTAGACCTCGAGGTTTATTTCAACACTGCAGTACTCGACCCAAAAATAGTCTCACACATGAAATAAAATAAGAGCTCTGTTAGTCTGGGTTAGTGCAGGTTATTCACTTGTTTGCTCTGATGTGTGCCTGTAATCAATCAGAACAGATGAGATATTATAACAGTATTATGACATTAATAGGCAATGCATTTCGGATGTCAGTAACAAACGGCGAAATATGTTTATACAGTGAGTGTTTTACAGCATACAAAGACACATTCACGAAACACACAGAGTATAACGAAATAAATGAACTTACTCTTTGGTGTAGCTTCACACACACGTGCGATTACTCAAAGTATCGCAGATGAAATCACATTATTATCTCCTGGTCCGTCTTGCACTATTAATAACAACATCAGAACTTAACGCAGTTCGGTAAAGTTGGCAGGAAATTCACAGATTCGACTCTTGCGGATGAACTCGCGAGCAAAACTTTTTTAGTATACGAATTACTCGCATTGATGTAGTAAACGAGCTCTTGCCTAAAAACAAGCTTTCCTCCGCTCTGTACAAATACGCTGATTTCAATGCGCTGGCGTCTGAGAAGAGAGAGACCTATACTTGTCTGAGAGTCTAGTCCCAAGGGACCGTCTGCAAAGTGCGAAACGAGAAAAAGCTTAGGCTACTAATAAAATACTAAACAGCTTCAAAGTAACACACAGTAGTGTCACCAAATTCAGTTCACTCTCATATTGAAAATAGTTGCTTTTGCTCAATTTGTATGATTTTTTATTTATTATGAAAAATAGTAAATAACTTTACTGTAACAACTCTGTACTTTCAACAAATTCAGCAGGATGTGTGAACTGAAATTGGTGACGTTACAGTGTGTTACTGAGAAGTTATTGAGTATTTCATTAGTTTATTATATAGATTATAATTTTTTTGTCTTTTCTTTTACCCTTCCTTTCATTTTAACTTTTAGCATTTTTAATGATAAAATGTAAAATTAGGACTGGTTGATTGATTTCTTGGGGAAATTCATGTGATACGCCGCGTCTAGGGGTAGAGTGTAACATGGAAAAAACAAGTGTGAACAATCAACTTCTTTTGAATCTTTATTTGGGAGTCCACTTTCAGGAGCTGACAGTGCCAAAATAATAAACAAAATGTTCTAAATATTAAACCCTCTAAATTACCTATCCAAAATAAAGAAACAAACAAAAAACACTATTCTCTAACCTGATCCAAAAACAGAAAGATGGCGACTGATTACTTACTTTCCCAAAACTTTTTACAATAATCACAATACATTTTTACAAAGAAACATAAGGTTCAGAGGAATATCCAAAATCAAAATCGTACAACGGGCAAAGGTTCAAGTAAGCCAGAGGATATTACAAATCAACAAATATCCAAACAATCTCTATCTAATATATGTACAAATGGGGTAACTCAACACACGAACAGCACAAAGAGCACGGTTCACAAAATGACCTCCCCTCTAAAAGGAAATGCGGTCATCTCTTTTAAAGGAGCCGTATGTAGGATTGTGGCCTAAACTGGTACTGCAATCACTGTAAAAATACTGTAGAGCGGTGTATCCCCTCCCCCTACCCCCTGACTCAAGGTTGCCAGATGAGCTGCAGGATTCAGCAGAAACGTAGGCTGCTTCAATGTGCTTCCAATGTCAAGTGAAGAACAGACGTACACAGTAAGTTTTTTTTTTCTGTTAATTATGTTTATGCTTCATGAGAGATATTTTGCTAAGTAATTATGTTTTTTAAAAATGCACTAATTGTCATTAGTTAAATATAATCATAAAGATTTATGCTCGTATAAGTAATTGTGTATTTAAAAAATGTACTAATTGTCATTAGTTAAATATAATCGTAAAGATTTATGCTCGTATGTGACAGTATAATGGTAGAGATTTATTCTCGTATGTGACAGTATAATCGTAAAGATTTATGCTTGTATGTGACAGTATAATGGTAAAGATTTATGCTCGTATGTGACAGTATAATGGTAAAGATTTATACTCGTATGTGACAGTATAATGGTAAAGACTTATACTCGTACGTGACAGTATAATCGTAAAGATGTATGCTCGTACATGACAGACAGAAGGGTAACTGTTAGTCTAACTTGTAACGTTATTTATCTGTCATTAATGTAAGTACAAGCACATGCCTATGTCATGTTGTTTTTTTAGATTGGATTAGATTCAACTTTATTGTCACTGTACATGTAAGGTACAAGGCAACGAAATGCAGTTAGCATCTAACCAGAAGTGCAATAAGCAGTAAGTACAGAATATACAAGGTCTATAATATGTACAATAACTATACAGATAAGTATTATGGACATAATTTACAGATTATAAATACTATAAGCATGATATACAGGTAGGTGTACTATGAACATACTATACAGATGGATTATGTAAAAGTGTATGTACACTAAAGGCAGAACTATGAACATATGAACATAATTTACACTAGTGCAATGGACAGTACAGTGCATAGAAAATATTACAGTGTGCAAATGGATTACTCAGTGTTTCTGGATGAACAGACAGTAGTGCAAGTAATGACAAGTTTACTGTTTTTTGCTTGTTGTAAATAAATAAATAAATCATTCAGACGCAGTGGTGATGTGGGGGAGGAGTCTGTGTGTGTGGTGGTGTCAGAGGGCAGAGTTCAGCAAGGAGACAGCTTTAGGGAAAAAGCTGTTCCTGAATCTTGTGGTCCTTGTCCAGAGGCTCCTGAAGCACCTCCCAGAGGGCAGGAGGTTAAACAGTCTATGGTCAGGGTGAGAGGAGTCCTTAAGACTCGGAGTCCTTAAGACTTGGTTGGACAGTGTTTTCTCTACTTCCTGTTGGCATTCTGTAGCTAATCATAGCTCCGTGTAGCTGTTTTTATTTTATATTTTTTCTCTATAATTTTTCTTACTATCACTGTCTGTTTGTTTGTTTTTTAAATTGTACAATATAACTTAATTCACACCATATTTCTGATATTACCGATCAATCTTATCAGATTAACTTTGATCGTTCACTCTTCCGTGACTGCAGCACACCTGCAAAGCGTTAGCACTCGTTAGCTTGTCATTAGCGTTTTCTTTTCTCCTCTCCTCTCCTCTCCCACGCTGCAGTTTTCCACAAGTTCATCAAACAACCGCAGTAAGAATATTTCATCAAGCACGGTGAGTAATGGCTTCTCCTACAATTGTTATTTGCACCTCTTGCCACATGTACAGTTTATCTATCTCTGTCGCTGATGAGGGATTCACATGTGATAAATGCAGGGAAATAGTTAGGCTGACAGAGAAGATTTCAGAATTAGAGACACGCATCCAAACTTTAATTGAGGACAGTAAGAATGTTAGGGCTCTAGATATGGCTTTGGATGCGTCTAGCTCAGGGATTCCTGTACATTGTCCGGTTCCAGCAGAGCCCCTGCAGCAGGGCAACTGGGTGACGGTGAGGCAGCGTAGTCGTGGGTCAAAACACCGCTCTTCTGTTCCGATCAAAACATTAAACAGGTTCTCCCCACTCAGTGATGCACCCACTGAGAAACCTGATGAAAGTGCTCTAGTGATTGGTGATTCTATTGTACGGAACGTGAATATAGAGACACCAGCCACCATAGTCAAATGTTTACCGGGAGCCAGAGCGCCTGACATCTTGGCAAATTTAAAAGTGCTGGCTAATGCTAAACGTAAATACAGTAAGATTGTTATTCATGCCGGCGCTAATGATGTTTGTCTTCGCCAGTCAGAGATCACTAAAAATAACTTTAAAGAGGTGTGTGAACTTGCAAGCACGATGTCAGACACTGTAATATGCTCTGGTCCCCTCCCTGCTTACCGTGGTGATGAGATGCATAGCAGATTGTCATCACTCAATGGCTGGATGTCTAAGTGGTGCCCACAGAATAACATAGGTTATATAGACAATTGGACGAGCTTTTGGGGCAGACCTGACCTGTTTAAAAGAGATGGTCTTCATCCCTCCTGGGGTGGCGCCACTCTTCTGTCTAGAAATATGGCACATAGTCTTAGTGTTTATACTTGACTAACTGGGGCCCAGGTCAGGAAGCAGACAGACTGGCTAAACCGACCGTCTGCTAGCTGCCTCCCGTCACAGAGGTCAGTTAATTCTCAGCACATAGAGACTCTTTCACCTAGATATCAAACTATAGAGACTGTGTCTGTTCCCCGAACTAGAAAATACAAAAAACGTCCAAACCAAGTTAAGGTTAACAATTTAATTGAGGTTCAACAAATGAAAAACAAATGCAATATGGATAAACAAATGATAAAGATTGGCTTATTGAATATCAGATCCATTTCTACGAAAACACTTTTTGTAAATAATATGATAACTGATCATAATATAGATGTGCTCTGTTTGACAGAAACTTGGCTAAAACCTGATGCAAGTGCGGTATGGTGTACCTCAATGCTCAGTACTAGGGCCGGTACTCTTCACGCTTTATATGGTACCCTTGGGAGATATCATCAGGAAACATGGTGTTAGCTTTCACTGTTATGCTGATGATACGTAGCTCTATATTTCCTCCCAGCCCGGTGAAACACACCAATTTGAAAAACTAATGGAATGCATAGTCGATATAAAAAAAAAAATTGGATGACGAGTAATTTCTTACTGCTAAATTCAGAAAAAACAGAGGTGTTAATCATCGGGCCTAAAAACTCTACTTGTAATAACCTAGAACACTGTCTAAGACTTGATGGTTGCTCTGTCAATTCTTCGTCATCAGTTAGGAACCTAGGTGTGCTACTTGATCGCAATCTTTCCTTAGAAAGCCACGTTTCTAGCATTTGTAAAACTGCATTTTTCCATCTCAAAAATATATCAAAATTACGGCCTATGCTCTCAATGTCAAATGCAGAAATGTTAATCCATGCATTTATGACTTCAAGGTTAGACTATTGTAATGCTTTATTGGGTGGTTGTTCTGCGCGCTTGGTAAACAAACTACAGCTAGTCCAAAATGCAGCAGCAAGAGTTCTTACTAGAACCAGGAAGTATGACCATATTAGCCCGGTCCTGTCCATACTGCACTGGCTCCCTATCAAACATCGTATAGATTTTAAAATATTGCTTTTTACTTATAAAGCCCTGAATGGTTTAGCACCTCAGTATTTGAATGAGCTCCTTTTACATTATAGTCCTCTACGTCCGCTACGTTCTCAAAACTCAGGCAATTTGATAATACCTAGAATATCAAAATCAACTGCGGGCGGCAGATCCTTTTCCTATTTGGCGCCTAAACTCTGGAATAACCTACCTAACATTGTTCGGGAGGCAGACACACTCTTGCAGTTTAAATCTAGATTAAAGACCCATCTCTTTAACCTGGCATACACATAACATACTAATATGCTTTTAATATCCAAATCCGTTAAAGGATTTTTAGGCTGCATTAATTAGGTAAACTGGAACCGGAAACACTTCACATAACACCGTACTTTCTACATCATTAGAAGAATGGCATCTACGCTAATATTTGTCTGTTTCTCTCTTGTTCCGAGGTCACCGTGGCCACCAGATCCAGTCTGTATCCAGATCAGAGGGTCACTGCAGTTACCCGGATACAGTACGTATCCAGACCAGATGGTGGATCAGCACCTAGAAAGGACCTCTACTGCCCTGAAAGACAGCGGAGACCAGGACAACTAGAGCCCCAGATACAGATCCCCTGTAAAGACCTTGTCTCAGAGGAGCACCAGGACAAGACCACAGGAAACAGATGATTCTTCTGCACAATCTGACTTTGCTGCAGCCTGGAATTGAACTACTGGTTTCGTCTGGTCAGAGGAGAACTGGCCCCAACTGAGCCTGGTTTCTCCCAAGGTTTTTTTTCTCCATTCTGTCACCGATGGAGTTTCGGTTCCTTGCCGCTGTCGCCTCTGTCTTGCTTAGTTGGGGTCACTTCATCTACAGCGATATCATTGACTTGATTGCAAATAAAAACAGACACTATTTAAACTGAACAGAGATGACATAACTGAATTCAATGATGAACTGCCTTTAACTATCATTTTGCATTATTGAGACACTGTTTTCCAAATGAATGTTGTTCAGTGCTTTGGCGCAATGTATTTTGTTTAAAGCACTATATAAATAAAGGTGATTGATTGATTAAGAATGCTGCGAGCTCGACGTAGACAGCGTTTCCTCTGGATGTCCTCAATAGCAGGAAGTGGTGTCCCTGTGATGCGTTGGGCAGTTTTCACCACCCTCTGCAGTGCTTTGCGGTCAGCCACTGAACAGTTCCCATACCAGACTGTGATGCAACTGGTCAGGATGCTCTCGATCGCACACCTGTAGAAGTTCACCAGGATGGATGAAGACAGCTTGTCGTCTGCAAACTTAATGATGGAATTGGATCCATGCACAGGCTTGCAGTCGTATGTGTAAAGGGAGTAAAGGAATGGGCTCAGCACACAGCCCTGTGGTACGCCGGTGTTAAGTGTGATTGTGGTGGAGTGGTTGTGGCCTGACCTAACATGCTGAGGCCTGTTGGTCAGAAAGCCCATAATCCAGTTGCAGAGGGAGGTGTTAATGTCCAGGTCTCCAAGTTTTGTGGCCAGCTTGGAGGGAATGACAGTGTTAAATGCTGAACTGAAGTAAACAAACAACATCCTAACATATGTGTTGTTATTGTCCAAGTGTATGAGTGCAGAGTGCAGCACTGTGCATACTGCATCCTCTGTGCTCCTATTTCTGCGGTAGGCAAATTGGTGTGGGTCCAGTGTGGGTGGGAGGCAGTCTTTGAGGTGTGCTAGGACCAGTCTCTCGAAGCACTTCATAATGATGGGTGTGAGTGCTACGGGGCAATAGTCATTCAGGCACATTAGGGAGGAATTTTTTGGTACTGGCACAATGGATGTGGACTTACAACATGTTGGCACAGTTGCCTGGGTGAGGGACAGGTTGAAAATGTCTGTGAAGACCCCTGTAAGCTGCTGAGCACATGCCCTAAGTGTAATGATGAGACAGAGAGGTTCGGATCCATGTGCAGAATTTTTAATGAAATTGAATCAGAAAGGCAATGATCATCAACGGCGTCAGGTATAAAGGGATAACCAGAATCAAAAACAGAAGCAAGCAGATGTCGGGGGCAGGCAGCAGAGAATCAGAGTCGGTATAAACAATCCAAAGGTCAAGTACAGAGAGATCAAACACAAGGAAAATGCTCAGAAATGACAGACACAGCAAATCAAGACTTCGCAGAGAGTGGGAGTCAGTGTGCTGCTTTTATGTGTTTGTAAATGAGGTGCAGGTGTGGCAAGGAAATTAGCTGATGAATGATGTGCAGGTGTGGCAGGGTGATTGTGATGCAGTGACTCATAGGGAATGTAGTTCGGGTGTGGTGCAACAGATGAGAGGTGCTAGAGTTCGAGTGACATCTGGTGGTTGATGTGGAATGGTCCTGATTGGAGTGCCATCTACAAAAGTTCATGGGCACTCCATGTAATGATCGTGACACTAAGCACACGTCCAGGAATGCCATCAGGGCCAGCAGCCTTGTGACAGCCTTTCCTCAGCGTCTCAGCATAATGACAGAGAAACGGGCTCCTGTAATTCATTGCTAATGTATTACTTGGACTACTCACATTCAAACATAGGTTAATAAAGCCAGACAAAGATTGTACCATCTGTGACAGTTGAGGAAATTCAGGGTCACACCAGCAATCCTGAAAACTTTCGATTCTGGGGCTATAGAAAGTGTATTGACTCAGTATATCTCAATGTGGTATGGGAACAGCTCCAGTCAAGACTGCAAAGCTCTGCAGAGGGTTGTGCCCTTAGCTGAGCGCATTTCAGGGTCTGCTCTCCCCTTTCTGCAGGACATCTACCTCAAACTCTGCAAAAGCAGAGCTGCTAAAATCATCAAAGACTCCACCCACCCCAGTAATCATATTTTCACTTTGCTCCCATCTGGTTAGTGCTTCCGTAGCCTGATGGCAAAAACCGGGAGACTCAGGAGGAGTTTTTCCCCCAGGCCGTCAGGCTCCTAAACTCAAAACCAGCCTCTTAAAATCCTCATGCCTCCACTTAATGTTCACTTTATCAGTAAGATATTCATCATTCACTACCTCACAGAGACACACTGACAGTGTCACCCTTTTTGCACATTTGATTCCTGTGTATCTTAATATTTAAGACTACAGTATAATGCACATATGCACATTGTACATTCCTGTATATCTTAATATTTAAGACTACAGTTTACTTTCATGCACATTATTTTGTGTTCTATATTTAATTCTACAATATACATGTTTTTTATATTTTATTCTTATATTTTTATTGTTTACTTTTATTTACTTCTTACATAGCTATATTTATGTATATTTTCATCTGTGTTGTTTTCTTTAATAATTGCACTGTCCATGCAGCAGACCCGACTCACATTTCACTGCTGGTTATATATGCTATATATAATTTTGTATGTGATGAATAAAAATATTGAATCTTGAATTTAATCTTGAAGTGTGTCCCATTTGTCATTTTAGTGTGAGCATACCCGAGAGCACCCTAGATCCATATTTCTGCCCTGGGACATTGTCATTAAATCAATAACAAATTTGCAAACTCAATGCCTGCAATACAAATTCTAAGCATATTAGAAAATATAATATTTTAAATGGTGATTAATGGATTGTAATGATTGCACATATTATTTAGTACCAACAATCTCCAATATATGAACTAAATAGAACTGAACTTAAATACAGTTATTTAACTAAATTTGGTCACATCAGACCCACAAGGAGTATGAGAACATATATTAATGCTGTCTCTTAATGGATGCCCAAAATAAAATGTTATTGCAAAGCATAGTCAGCATAGTTATCAATACAATGTAAGAATCCATCCGCCGGCCCAAAAAGCAGAAGTGTAACAAACATCAAAAATCCAGCAGCCTGGTTGAAGTTTTAATGCATATTCGGTCTTTTACTTGAGCTTCTGAATTTATCAGGATTTAGTTTAAATTTTGGTCTAGCTCCATGTACAGTCTCACTTCAATTTCATGTGATCATCAAACTTAGGCAATATTTCTGTCAAAAACTGATCACATATATTGATTGTCTATTAATCAGTTATTAATTTTTCATTAATCAATTATTAATCTGACTCCAATTTCATGTGATCATCAAATTTAGGCAATGTTTCAGTGTTGTAGTCGAGACCAGAGAGATTGGGTCTGAGACAAGACCTAAAGAAATATGTAAAATGTTTGGTGAAAACAGTAAAATTGGTTCCGTACTCAAACAGTATATAATATATACACTGTACACTGTAGTTTATTTACTTGATATAGGTTTAAAAAATAGTATCAGTTAAGAGTAAAAAGGCCACATATGACAAAATTTGGCTCTTTAATACAGACGGCAAAAGTTAATCAGCCAGTTTAATGCAATAATGCACATATTTTAATTTTGCAGTAGTTTGGCATATCTGTATGTAACTGTACTATTAAGAACTTCAAAACACATGTCCATGCTTTGAAACAACTAAAGTGAAACAGAGAGTGCAATTATACACAAACACACACACACACACACACACACACACACATATACATATTTACTTACATATTTTAGTTTCAACCCCAGTTAAACACAGCTGAACCAGATAATCAAGTTCTTCAGGAATTAACTTCCAGTCTGGTGTTTTGGAGCTGTTTAAATCAACACTGTGTGGGACAGTGACCCTCCAGAAACACCCCTGTGTAAACCTTCATTTGATAGCTCATCAGCAGCTTCATCCCTTTATGTGCTGTTAACCAGCAGAATCCCACTGTTCTTCAAGAGCAGAAATCCATCGATCAAGTGCTTGATACTAAATGTACAGATCGTAATTTGGCTCTTATCAGTGCTAAAACGTATCCGACAAGGGCTTTTAGAGTCTGACCATATGGCATGAAAAAAAAAAAAAGTACTTTACAAGTACACGCTGATCTTCAGCTGCTTAAAAGAGCACCCTTCGCTACTCCAATTCCGTAGGTGATCCCGCCCCACTCCACACACTAAGAAGATCTTTGCTTAAAGCTTTCAAGATATGGAAATGCTTGCTTGTGAACTGTATATATTTTCCAGCATGTGTGTCCAGACATTTTATAAGCAGCTCCATTCAAATCTGCGCCTGTGGCTGTGGAGTGCTCTATTCATAATAATAATAATAATTCCTTACATTTACATAGCGCTTTCTATGCACTCAAAGCGCTTACATAGTCAGGGGGTATCTCCTCATCCACCACCAGTGTGCAGCATCCACCTGGATGATGTGACGGCAGCCATAGTGCGCCAGAACGCCCACCACACACCAGCTTACTGATGGAGAGGAGACAGAGTGATGAAGCCAATCAGCGGATCTGGGGATTGTTAGGAGGCCATGATGGTCAGAGACCAATGGGCGAATTTAGCCACGATGCCGAGGTCACACCTCTACTCTTTTCGAAAGACATCCTGGGATTTTTAATGACCACAGAGAGTCAGGACCTCGGTTTAACGTCTCATCTGAAGGACGGTGCTTGTTGACAGTATAGTGTCCCCATCACTACACTGGGGCGCTAGGACCCACACAGACCTCAGGTTGAGCGCCCCCTGCTGGCCTCACTAGCACCTCTTCCAGCAGTAACCTAGTGTTCCCAGCAGGTCTCCATCCAGGTACTGACCAGCTCAGCCCTGCTTAGCTTCAGTGGGCAACCGGTCTAGGGCTCCAGGGTGATATGGCTGCCGGCAACTCGAGAAAGTCTGCTTTGTTTGTTTTCCACGGGAGAGCGTGGAAAATTACTGCTCCTTTAAACTACATCCTAAGACCGCGATGCATACAATCTTATGCAGGGTTCCCCAGCATCAGGGTAGGTATTATTGGCATTATAATTAATCACACATGGTGTTGAATGCAGTGCAATGCAGTGGAATCGTCAGGCATCAATCAGGGATATGTTTCACGTTCTGTAAATTAAATCCCGAATGGATTAACCATCTGTTATGCTATAAAAATCACATATTGAGGGATGTATGAACATGATGATTTTAAAATCAACTAATTTTTGTCTTAAAATTATACATTTTCTGAGTTCAAACTTTTGATGTCATCTATGTTGTATTCTGAATAAAATATTGACATTTTAAACTTCCACATTATTGCATTCTGTTTTTATTCACAATTTGTATAGTGTCCTAACTTTTTTGGAATCGGGATTGTACATCTACCATCTGGATGTTTTCCAGTCCTCGCTGACCCAAAGTTCAATGCACAATAGCTTGACCTTAGTCTAATTAAAAACGACACTATCTTCTCTTCCTAACCTTCTTATCATACAATGCCCTACTGTGAAAACAGAAATTTACAAACAGAAAACACACTTTAACGACAAGATTAAGGTTTGATTCTAAGGATAGAACACAGATTCAGAAAACTATAGATATCACAGATTTTTTATTACTAACATAGCTTCTATGTTGTATCTTAATATAAGCAAGTACTGAATATGTACTAAAACGTGACTAAACATCTTTTAAGCATTCAGATTCACAAACAGGTTTTCATTTATAGGAAATACTCAATTTACAAAAGATAATTTTATTCCCCATAAAGAATTACAGATACATGAAAAAATAAACAAATCTGTCTTCTATAAGGAATGTATAAGGAATGGATTTCAGTGGTAATGTACTTTTATTTGAATTCACTTTTTGTACTGTTGAAATTAAAATAGTATTTCTGAGAAAACTCAGGTGAAGATCAGGATCAATATCAAAGATACTGATATTGTTTTAAATTGTAGGAATTAACTACAGTTCGGACACTCTTGCTTACTGCCCGTTTATTTTGCAGATTTTAATTTCAGCAGATCAGCACAGTGCTCAACAAATCTTTAGCACCAACACTTAACATTTTTCAGACTGGAATGTTACAAAAAAATAATTATTTTTATTTTTCAGTTTTTAAGACCTCGTAAAAAGACTAATTATAGTATAGATGCCATTCTTACGATGCAGTAAGAACATCAGGTGTTATGGGAAACGTTTCTAGATTTAAACTGACAGAGTATATTGTTTCTTTCTTTTGAGTTTTGAGAATGCAGTGGATGTGAAGGACTATAATGCAATATGAGCTCACTTGAGTGTTGAGGAGCTAAACCATTCAGGGCTTTATAAGTAATTAGCATGATTTTAAAATGAGTTAATTGTTTAACAGGTAGCTAGTGCAAAGTTGACGGAACCGGGCTAATATAGTCATACTTCCATTATTGCATTACAATAATCTAATCTTTAGTTCATGATGCATGAATAAACATTTTTGCATTTGACATTGAAAGCATAGGTAGTAATTTAGATATATATATATACAGTGCCTTGCGAAAGTATTCGGCCCCCTTGAACTTTGCGACCTTTTGCCACATTTCAGGCTTCAAACATAAAGATATGAAACTGTAATTTTTTGTGAAGAATCAACAACAAGTGGGACACAATCATGAAGTGGAACGAAATGTACTCGATATTTCAAACTTATTTAACAAATAAAAAACTTATTTAGCCCCTTTACTTTCAGTGCAGGAAACTCTCTCCAGAAGTTCAGTGAGGATCTCTGAATGATCCAATGTTGACCTAAATGACTAATGATATAAAATAGAATCCACCTGTGTGTAATTAAGTCTCCGTATAAATGCACCTGCACTGTGATAGTCTCAGAGGTCCGTCTAATGAGCATCATGAAGAACAAGGAACATACCAGGCAGGTCCGAGATACTGTTGTGGAGAAGTTTAAAGCCGGATTTGGATACAAAAAGATTTCCCAAGCTTTAAACATCCCAAGGAGCACTGTGCAAGCGATAATATTGAAATGGAAGGAGTATCAGACCACTGCAAATCTACCAAGACCTGGCCGTCCTTCTAAACTTTCAGCTCGTACAAGGAGAAGACTGATCAGAGATGCAGCCAAGAGGCGCATGATCACTCTGGATGAACTGCAGAGATCTACAGCTGTGGTGGGAGACTCTGTCCATAGGACAACAATCAGTCGTATACTGCACAAATCTGGCCTTTATGGAAGAGTTGCAAGAAGAAAGACATTTCTTAAAGCTATCCATAAAAAGTGTCGTTTAAAGTTTGCCACAAGCCACCTGGGAGACACACCAAACATATGGAAGAAGGTGCTCTGGTCAGATGAAACCAAAATCAAACTTTTTGGCAACAATGCAAAACATTATGTTTGGCGTAAAAGCAACACAGCTCATCACCCTGAACACACCATCCTCACTGTCAAACATGGTGGTGGCAGCATAATGGTTTGGGCCTGCTTTTCTTCAGCAGGGACAGGGAAGATTGTTAAAATTGATGGGAAGATGGATGGAGCCAAATACAGGACCATTCTGGAAGAAAACCTGATGGAGTCTGCAAAAGACCTGAGACTGGGAAGGAGATTTGTCTTCCAACAAGACAATGATCCAAAACATAAAGCAAAAGCTACAATGGAATGGTTCACAAATAAACATATCCAGGTGTTAGAATGGCCAAATCAAAGTCCAGACCTGAATCCAATCGAGAATCTGTGGAAAGAACTGAAAACTGCTGTTCACAAATGCTCTCCATCCAACCTCACTGAGCTCCAGCTGTTTTGCAAGGAGGAATGGGCAAAAATTTCAGTCTCTCGATGTGCAAAACTGATAGAGACATACCCCAAACGACTTACAGCTGTAATCGCAGCAAAAGGTGGCGCTACAAAGTATTAACTTAAGGGGGCTGAATAATTTTGCACGCCCAATTTTTCAGTTTTTTATTTGTTAAAAAAGTTTGAAATATCCAATAAATTTCGGTCCACTTCATGATTGTGTCCCACTTGTTGTTGATTCTTCACAAAAAATTACAGTTTTATATCTTTATGTTTAAAGCCTGAAATGTGGCAAAAGGTCGCAAAGTTCTAGGGGGCTGAATACTTTCGCAAGGCACTGTATTTTAAGTTGGAAAAACGAGGCTTTACAAATGCTAGAAACATGGCTTTCTAAGGAAAGATTGCGATCAAATAGCACATCTAGGTTCCTAACTGATGACAAAGAATTGACAGAGCAGCCATCAAGTCTTAGACAGTGTTCTAGGTTATTACATGCAGAGGTTTTTGACAGAAATTTTGATTCTCAAAGTTTGATCTGTGTGAGAAACTCTTTCCACATAGATGACATATATAACAGTTCTCTCCTGAGTGAATGTTCATGTGAAGTTTAAGGTGCGCTTTAAAGCAGAAACACTTTTCACACTGATCACATACAAACGGTTTCTCTCCAGTGTGAACTGCCATTAAGATACTTTTTCTGTTTAAAACTTTTCCCACACAGCGAGCAGATGAACGGCTTCTCTCCAGTGTGAATTCTCATGTGAATATTAAGAATTCCTTTTCGCATGATGCTCTTCCCACACTGTTGGCAAATGTAAGGCTTCTTTCTCTCCAGTGTGAGTTCTCATGTGAATTTTAAGATGTTCTTTTCGCATGAAGCTCTTCCCGCACATTTTGCAGGTGTGAGGCTTCTCTCTAGTGTGTATTGTCCCATGGGCATTGTAGTGCCTTCCAGTAAGTCACTTCAGACGCCTCAGGGGTTTCAATAGATTCTTGGTTTATTCCAGTAAAAATAAAATGTGATTTAACTGATAAAAATCCATAAGTAAATAAATTGAAAACCATATGCCTGCTGGCGTCCATTCATTTCCAACATCAAGTTCAAACTTAAGCATTAAGGTACTCTTTCTGTTTAAAATTATTTACACACTGAGAGCAGATGAATGACTTCGGTACATCATGGCTTCTCGTGTGACTATTACGGTTTCCTTTTAGTGAGAAGCTCTTCCCACACTGTTTGCAGGTGTAAAGCTTCTTTCCACTATGAATTTTCAAGTGGCTTTTAAGGTTGTTTTTTCGAATGAAACTCTTTCCACACTGCTGGCAGTCACAAGGCTTTTTTCCATTATGAACTCTCATCTGGAATTCAAGGCATCCATTTTCTGTTTTTTGAGTCTGCAAATAAATAAAAGTTTAATATTTTTTCATACTGATCTTTCTCTTCAATTTCATCCAGGTCTTGACTCTCCTCTTTCCGTCGCATCAGGTCTAGGGTGAAGAGAAACAAAAACATGTCAACCCCAGTTTATTGGTACAAAGACATGAAAGCCTGTAGACATTAAAACATCAAATCCAACCACATGTATCCTAGATTCTATACCCACTATATAACTAGAGTGTAATCTCAGAACCTCATCAATGTTAAATCTTTGCTTTCTTTAGGACATGCCCCAAATACTTTCAAACTGGCAGTTATCAAAATCCTCATAAAACTCACAGTAGAGCACTTTATTGGGATCCTTCGGGTCCCAACACAAATATGGATCAGGCATGTTTACATTTGCTTCGGATGGGAAAAAGACACCACAGTTACCAAGATTTAACTAAAATAATCCAGTCAGCAATAGTGATGTGTGCTTCAATTGGACTCAATTGGTCACCATCATACAAATGATAACTAACGGCATGTTTTTCAAAAATAGACCCTAGAGGGAGCATTTTGTTTGAAAAACAAAACCAGTCCCAGGTTTGAACCCTGAGGAACCCCACAAATGAGAGTGGCAACTGATGGGTAATTTCCTAGACTAACTGAAAAAGTCCTATCTTTTAAATATGAAGAAGACCATTCTAAGATTAAACCCCTGAATGCCAACATGATCTCTAAAGGCCCTTTCACACAGGACATGGGATTAGCACAGCCCTTTGGATACAAGGCAAATTATGCAAAGTAGACAGAGTTTTCAACATTTAAAGGGATTTCTATACGTCTAGTCATTTGATTGTTGCATCTGTCCTGTGCTGAGAAGTGACCGAGTGGGCATCTCCACTGTGCCAGTCATTGTACCAGATGTGTCCAAGGCCATTTGGGACAGCCTAGTGAATTAATTTCTGCCTGTACCAAAGACAGCTGATTAGCAGGAGATCACCTACGGCTTCAAGGAGAGGTGGAACTTGCCCAGTTGTGTAGGTGCAATGAATGGGAGGTATATCAGGTTGCCAGTATTTTAACCTCAAGGGAACATACTCTTTGTTGTACTTTGGCAAAAGACAAAAAGTGTACAAGCAATAGGGATAACCACACCCTGGAGAGGATCATGAAACAAAACCCATTCAAAAATGTGGGGGAGATTCACAAAAAGTGGACGGCAGCTGGAGTGCTTCTAGAACCACTACACACAGACGTATGCAAGACATGGGTTTCAGCTTCGCATTCCTTGTGTCAAGACACTCTTGAACAACAGACATCGTCAGAAGCATCTCGCCTGGGCTAAAGGCAAAAAGTACTGGACTGCTGCTGAGTGGTCCAAAGTTATGTTCTCTGATGAAAGTAAATTTTGCATTTCCTTTGGAAATTAGGGTCCCAGAGGCTGGAGGAAGAGAGGAGAGGCACACAATCCATGTTGCTTGGGATCCAGTGTAAAGTTTTCACAGTCAGTGATGGTTTGGGGTGCCATGTCATCTGCTGGTGTCACTGTGTTTACTGAGGTCAAAGGTCAACACAGCCGTATACCAGGAAGTTTTAGAGCACTTCATGCTTCCTGCTGCTGACCAACTTTATGGAGATGCAGATTTCATTTTCCAACAGGACTTGGCACCTGCACACAGTCCCAAAGCTACCAGTACCTGGATTAAAGACCATGGTGTCCCTGTTCTTAATTGGCCAGCAAACTCGCCTGACCTTAACCCCACAGAAAATCTATGGGGTATTGTGAAGACGTAGATTAGATATGCCAGACCCAAGAATGCAGAAGAGCTGAAGGCCACTATCAGAGCAACCTGTGCTTTCATAACACCTGTGCAGTGCCACAGACTGATTTACTCCATCCAAGGCGCACTGCTGTAGGAATTCAGGTAAATGAGCCCCAAAAGGAGCCCCAACAAGTATTGAGTGTTGTACATGCTCATACTTTCATTATTCATACTTTTCAGTTGGCCAAGATTTCTAAAAATCCTTTCTTTGTATTGGTCTTAATTAATATTCTAATTATCTGAGATACTGAATTTTGGATTTTCCTTAGTTGTCAGTTATAATCATCAAAATTAAAAGAAATAAACATTTGAAATATATCAAACTGTGAGTAATAAATTAATATTATATACAAGTTTCACTTTTTGAATGAAATTAATGAAATCTACTTTTGATGAAATTCTAATTATAAGACCAGCACCTGTACTGCTAAAGTTGTAACGGTGTAGAACGTTACTTGGTTTTGTATATTGGTTTTTTGTTGTAAATGATGCATCTGGGACAACATGTTACCACTAGCAGCCGCTTGAGGGCGCTAGAGGTAATTGATTACCGGATATAAGCCCCGATCATAGACGAGCAAGTCAGATTCTTTGGTAGAGGGAAACGTCATGGTTGAGCACATGGCTGGCTACCTTCTTTCTCACAAGCCCTGTTTGAGAACTTTACGCTCAAGTAACACTGAAGTTTACGCTCAAACGTGAGTATATGCTGACTTTCAAATGTGTGATTGCTGACTTCCAAATGTGATATATGGTTTATTTGAAATTCCAAAGGCTGATGTGCACTATTTGTTTTCTTTTATAGAAGGACTTTTTTGGACCTTAGTGGCCTCTTTGGACATTTGATACCTTTATTGTTCCATACTGCACGTGTTCTCCTCATTTGAGCACTATTTACCACAGGATCTTCTATAAGCAACCTTGGTTTGTTGCTACAGATCTACAGTGCTGCTTATCTCCATTCCATTCTCACTGGATTATAACATTGCATCGTCCTCAAATAACCGTTTGGATCTTAATCATCTCATCAGCATCATCATCATCATCATCTGATTCATCTAACATTGAACTAACATGATAAGTTTCATTTATTATTGACTTTCCTTAAATGCTCATAAAAATGCTCAGTTATTTATGTTGATTATCTATCGTGCACTTGGGAATAAAACCAAAAAGAGAAACGTATTTGTTTGGTGAAGTGGTTTTATTATTAGTACCAGTCGAATTCTGTTGGACCCCTCAGATTGTATCATCTTACATTAAGGGAGGTGCTACAGAATGGCGCCCAAACAAGGACCCGCTTAAGCATTTGTGGGATTCCTTGTAATTAAAAATAAATTTTGACGGTACTGAAAACCCTTCACCAACAAATATTCCTAACAATCATCTGCTATGGAAGAAAGGGAACAGATCTCAGATTTTTCTGATGTAGCTTTCATACAGCGAAGGGATCCGGTGGCAAATTTGATAGATACTTTTAGCGAATTGTACTTAGATTCTGAGGAAGAAAAGGAAGGTAGAGTTGAGCCATCAGACTATAGAGTGAAACAGGATGATTTACCCTTACCCTTACCTCCTCCGCCTCATGATTTTCAAGAAGAGGAATTACAATTCGGCAGTGATGAAAAAGTGCAACGAATGAGTTGTATTGAAGAGCACCTTGTGGATCTGGAACACAGAATCAGTGACTTTGTTACCTCAGAGGCTTTGAGTATGAAACTAAAAGCTTATGAAGACAGAATGAATTATCATCTTCAAAGAGAGATAGATCGAGTTCACCAACAGTGCTATGCCAAAATTGATGATCTAGCAAAGAGCATGGTGAATTGTTTGAAACGACGTGATAAACAGCTGGAGAAGCAGTTCAAGGATATCCAACCGGTCACATCAACTCCTGTTTATTTCAGCACAGATGCATCTCACAGAAAGTCCCACGCACCTTCTAAGATTACCTCAATAACACAAGACGCGACGAGGCAAGTAACGCATCATTCTTCAGCATCTCATCCGCCTTCTGTTAAAATGGATTTACCTACCTTTAGTAATTTGATTTCAGAAGACCCCATTGAATTTACAGATCGCTTTGAAGAATATAATGAATTGAGACCCATGTCCCACGAAGAGGTGTTGGCAGCATTATCCGTGAGTCTTAAGGGAACCACTAAGAGCTGGTGGAGAGCGGAGAAACCGTATATTCGAGATTGGGATTCATTCAAAGAAAAATTCCTGTTCTCATTTTTGAATGAAGACCACAAGGAAGTTGCTGCACAGAAATTGGCAAATTACCGACAGAGGGTCAACGAATCGGTGAGAGACTTTGCTTTCAACTATAGAGCGATGGCACTAAAAATTAACCCTTTGTTGCTTGAAGCCGAATTAGTGCAGGCAACATTAAGAAGCTGCAATCAGTGGTTGGCGTCACTGTTGAGAGGAACGGTGAAAACCATTGATGAGCTGGTTCGTCTCGGTACCCAAATAGAGAGGGACTGGACTGAGAATAAGAGAAGGTGGAATCAAGAGAAAAGTGAAGAACAGAAGAAGAGCTCTACTGGTGAGAAATGTCAGTCTAATCGCGTGATGCTGATTGATCCTGCTGTTGGCTCTCAGTGTGATAATGTATTGCAAGCACCCTTGATTTTAAATCACTCATTCTTCAATGCTGTCATTGATACGGGAAGCACTTTTTCTTTCTTTAATGCAGCAGAAAGTATGGCAGAGACTAAAGAGAAAGGATGAGCTCTTGACCAGAAGTGATCAGACATTCATGCTTGCTAATGGCCAGAGTCAAAAAACCCAAGGTAAAATACTCTGGGAATGTGAGATGTACGGATCAAAACATGAGGTCACATTCTATGTGATGAAGGATGAGGATTTGGCAGTACCTATCATCTTAGGTTTGAATTTCCTTAAAGAAGCCAAGGTCACCATCGATTTTAATACTTCACGTATATCTCTGCCTGATACTAACTCTAGTCATCCCAGTTTTAATGAGACGATCAAGCACCCTGCTGTACGATTTTATGCTGCCCAAGGAGAAGTTGAGTTGATGTGCAATGAGAAGTTGAAGTTAATCGACCAAGTCGTGGAAAACTCTCATGCTGCATTCAAGGTAAAGAGTCAATTGAAAGCTCTCCTGTATGATTGGCCTTCGGCATGCACCACAAATCTAGGACGTACAAGCCTGATCGAGCATGAGATTAAAACTATTGACGAACTTCCTATAAGAAAGAGACCACACAGAGTCTCGAAAGTCAAGAATGATTTTATTGAAGAGCAAATTAAGGAGTTACTTCAATTAAAAATGATCAAACCTTCTACGTCTCCATGGGCCTCCCCGGTGGTAGTCGTAGATAAAAAAGATAAGGGATCTAGGTTATGCATTGATTACCGAGGTCTGAATGCTAAAACACACCTTGACGCATACCCCATGCCTCAAATCACAGACATTCTGGATTCTCTCCAAGGAGCCAAAGTGTTTACCACGTTAGATTTAAAAAGTGGTTACTGGCAAGTCGAAATGGATCCTGCAAGTGTACAAAAGACTGCTTTCGTCACAGCTTCAGGTCTATATGAATTTCTATGTCTTCCTTTTGGCTTGAAAAATGCCGCTGCATCATTCCAACGACTTATTGCACAAGTCTTAAGGGAGCACAAGAACATATGTTGCATGGTCTATATCGACGACATCATTATATACTCTCCAGACATCCAGTCTCACATGCACCATCTCAAGCAAGTGATCCAGAGTTTAAACACCGCCGGTCTCACTCTTAACCTCACAAAATGTAAGTTCATTTGTCCTTCACTGGACTACCTGGGACACACAATCACTGCAGACGGAGTTAAGATGAATGCAGACAAAGTGGATGCGATCAAGACATTTCCTACACCTAAGAACTTAAAGGAGGTTCAGCGATTTCTGGGTCTTGCAGCTTGGTATCATCATTTTATCCCTGATTTTTCTAGTAAAACAGCACCCTTGCATGCACTGAAGAAGAAAGAGGCAAAGTGGAATTGGACTGAAGAGTGCCAACGTTCATTTGAGCTGATTAAAGATGAACTTACTAAGGCACCGGTTTTAAACACACCTAACTTTGAAACTTCTTTTAAAGTACAGACTGACGCAAGCGATGTGGGTCTAGGAGCCGTGTTAACGCAGGAGGTGGATGGCCAGGAGAAAGTAATTGCCTACGCGTCACGATTGGTCAGAGGTGCTGAGAAAACGTATTCAACATCGGAAAAGTAGTATGGGCTGTAGAGAAGTGGCACCATTACCTGGAGGGTAGAGCTTTCGAAGTGATCACAGATCATGCTTCCCTAGTCTGGCTATTCCAGCATCCAAAACCAACATCTAGACTGGAAAGATGGACTATAAGGCTGCAGGGGTATCATTTTACTGTAAGGTACATAAGAGGTCAATGTAATGTAGTGCCTGACGTATTGTCCAGGAGGTATACAGTGGAGTCACCAGCGGTGGTGTTACATACACCAGCTAAGTGCGGTTTTAATCCCGTCACGTGTGATCTACCAGTGGATTTGTCACAAATTGCAACAGAACAAAAACTAGACCCAGAGTGTCAAGAGTTGATGTTTAAAGCAGAGAACCAGAAATCCACTGATTTGAAGAGAACGCACTATGTTTTCAAGAACGCAGTTTTATTTAGGAGTGTACCAGATTCCAAAGAAGGCCAGAGATTCCAAGTTGTCATCCCGGCAAAGTTGAAGGAAGCAATTTTAACTTATGCACATGACAATCCTCTGAGTGGACACTTGGGCAAATTTAAGACACTGATGAGACTTTTAGAGTTCGCCTATTGGCCTTCAATTTGCACAGATGTATGGCAGCACTGCCGGAATTGTCAGAAATGTCAGCAACATAAGCCGACCATCTTAAAACCAGCTGGAGCCCTACAAAGTGTACCCCTAGTCAAGCCCAGTTATATGCTGGGAATGGACATCATGGGACCATTTCCCTGAAGCACCCGACAGAACGAATATCTGCTGGTTATAGTGGACTACTTCTCAAAATGGGTAGAAGTATTTCCCATGAGAGCTGCCAAATCTGCTACCATTGTGCGAATATTAAGAGAGGAAATTTTCACGAGATGGGGAACACCAGCTTTTATTGTGTCTGACAGAGGTACGCAATTCACTTCCAACATTCTTGACCAAGTATGTAAGCAATGGCACGTAACACAAAAACTCACCACGCCATATCATCCTCAGTCCAATCTCATGGAAAGAGTCAACCGGAACCTAAAAACGATGATTGCCACATATGTTGAACAAAACCACCGTACCTGGGATCAGTGGATTTATGAGTTCAGATTCGCTCTAAATACTGCATGGCACGAAAGCACAGATTATTCCCCTGCAGAGGTAGCTTTAGGCCGACAACTGAAAGGTCCTCTGCAGAGAGCCTTACAGATTCCTCCAGACCCTGATCAACCGTCATATAGTACCCTTGAACGCCAAAAAAGTTTGTATGAGTCAGTAAGGGAGAATGTTGAGAAAGCTCAAACTAAACAAAGAAGGTATTATGACTTGAGAAGAAGGACTCAGAACTTTGATGAGGGAGATTTAGTTTGGGTAAAAACTCATCCCCTCTCTCGAGCAGATGATGCCTTTATGGCAAAAATGTATCCTAAATGGAAGGGCCCAGCCAGAGTGGAAAAAAAGCTAGGACCTGTTAATTACAAGGTGGCTATGTTGTCTGATCCGACTCAGATAGATACTTACCATACTCAGAATTTAAAAAATTTCCATGGGAAATTTTAAGGTCACGGGGAGGGGTATGTAACGGTGTAGAACGTTACTTGGTTTTGTATATTGGTTTTTTGTTGTAAATGATGCATCTGGGACATGTTACCACTAGCAGCCGCTTGAGGGTGCTAGAGGTAATTGATTACCGGATATAAGCCCCGATCATAGACGAGCAAGTCAGATTCTTTGGTAGAGGGAAACCTCATGGTTGAGCACATGGCTGGCTACCTTCTTTCTCACAAGTTCTGTTTGAGAACTGTTTAAGTTTACGCTCAAACGTGAGTATATGCTGACTTTAAAATGTGTGATTGCTGACTTCCAAATGTGATATATGGTTTATTTGAAATTCCAAAGGCTGATGTGCACTATTTGTTTTCTTTTATAGAAGGACTTTTTTGGACCTTAGTGGACTCTTTGGACATTTGATACCTTTATTGTTCCATACTGCACGTGTTCTCCTCATTTGAGCACTATTTACCACAGGATCTTCTATAAGCAACCTTGGTTTGTTGCTACAGATCTACAGTGCTGCTTATCTCCATTCCATTCTCACTGGTCTCACTGGATTATAACATTGCATCGTCCTCAAATAACCGTTTGGATCTTAATCATCTCATCAGCATCATCATCATCATCATCTGATTCATCTAACATTGAACTAACATGATAAGTTTCATTTATTATTGACTTTCCTTAAATGCTCATAAAAATGCTCAGTTATTTATGTTGATTATCTATCGTGCACTTGGGAATAAAACCAAAAAGAGAAACGTATTTGTTTGGTGAAGTGGTTTTATTATTAGTACCAGTCGAATTCTGTTGGACCCCTCAGATTGTATCATCTTACATTAAGGGAGGTGCTACACAGTGGATCTCCATTCAAGAACTGGGTACAGCAGTTTTCAAATCTCCAGAACCCTAAACAAGCATGCGTGAAGCTGACTGAACTGAACTGTTTCTTTTGGAGAACTGATGGTGTGCTGATACAACTGAGTGCTGACACAACTGAGGACTTGAATGAAGGGGCAAATTTGGCTAAATATAAGTTTATTTAATAACCAATAACATGCTCTGTAAAATGCAACTAGTTATATAAAAGAAAAATTGTTCATGATACACATGCAACAACTCTTCAGTCAAAACATCTAAATTAAGTTGACTATTTACCAGAGGTGTAACGGTACACGTATTCATACCGAAAATGTTTAGGAAGTCTTTCGATTCAATACATGTTTACAAATACAGCATCGTTTTTACCACTGCATGAGCAGAACTTCAGTTTTATAGATTGTTACTTTGCCTAAGAAAAAAATTATTATCTTTCTAATTATTGCTTTTTTTTATAGAAACATTTGTCAAATGGGAAACAGATTGACAGTCATCATTCTCAAAGGAAAGATGTAGGTCTGTAAGTCATCAACATGAAAATTATAGCTAACTCCATAATTCTTAAGAATTATTTCCAGGGGCAAAACGTAAAATAAGAATCCTTAGGGGGTATCCCTCCCAAAAAATTTATAGATGATGAGCCACAGGTCCCAATCCTAACTGAACATGTCCTGTCCTGCAAATATGAGGGGAAGCAATTAAGGGCTAAACCTGCGATAGCCACATATCTCTGAGATGTTCATTAAGTTGCCGTGATCTAGGCCAGGGATTTCCAAACTTTTCCATTCCACTACTGTCATGCCCTTATTAGTGAGCAACAATAAGGAGGAGAAAGTGTTTTCGGCAGTTACAATACTCTATTTTCACATTCTCCATAACAAAGACTACCTCTCAAACTCTCTCAATACGCCGCAACGCCGATCAACATCACGGTCCTGGTCAGGGACCGATGTGACTGAAAGGAACCAACAGGAAGCTCTTATCAATAGGCACACCTGTGCACCGGTGCACCCAATCCACCTGATTACCTCACAGCTCAGCAGTGCACCTGTAGGGGGAGCACAAACACACACCAGACATGGCAGTGAAGATAATACAAAGTACAGCTGTGACCCCCCCCCCCCCCCCACATAAGAAAAGGAATCCAATAGGATTCCGCCAACAATTCTTAAGTGCTTATATCAGCACCAACATATATAATTTTAGTATAGGCCTATACATACACATTACCAACAAAATCCTTCCCCCACATTGATAGAATAAAAAAAGAAAGAAAACCTATTAACTCGTAATCCAAGGCAACACCTTACAAAAGTGTTCTACAAGGGTGCCCTAGACAGTGCTTCGGCCACTACATTTTCCAAGCCCTTCACCTGCCTAACATCTAAATGAAAGGGCTGAAGAAACAGGCACCAATGCATCAGCCGTTGATTTGGATTTTTAAGGTGTGTAAAAATGTAAGCGGGTTATGATCACTATAAACTATTACTGGTGAACTGTTCCCACCAACATACACTTCGAAATGTTGGAGTGGGAAAATTAACACAAGTGCCTCTTTTTCAATTATGGAGAAGTTTTGGTAACTTTTGATAACTATTGAACTTCCGTGAGAAAAAACAAACCAGCCGTTCAATCCCCACATCATCCTCTTGAATTAACACTGCCCCTGCTCCCTCTTTACTGGCATCTACCTGAATTTTGAATGTTTTCTCCAGCTGAGTTGCCATTAGGACAGGTGTCGTAGATAACAACGATTTCACTGACTCAAAGGCATTCTGACAAGACTCAGACAACACAAATAGTAGCTTTTAATAGGTCCGTTAAAGGGGCAACGACGTTGAGAAATTCCTACAGAAACAACGGTAGAAACCTACCAGACCTAGAAAGCTCATTAACTCCTTTTTAGTGACTGGAACAGGATATTCATCTATTGCTCTCACCTTCTCCCTCATTGGATGCACCTTTCCTTGCCCCACTACCTTACCCAGATACGTTACTGTTGCTCCTGCAAACTCACACTTAGCAAGATAAGACTTACTTGAGAGAGACGGACTAAAAACAAGTGTAAACTTTTAAGGTTTTCTGACCATGTATCACTTACCACGTTCGTATCATCCAAAACTCATGACCCAGTAACAAAATAATCCATTAGGTGTTATAAACAATGAAATCTCGCGCACGCGCGCTCTGTCTAAATCTTTCTATTACTGACACACTTTTCCTAATGAATGTTGTTCAGTCGCTTTGACGCAATGTATTTTGTTTAAAGTGCTTTATAAATAAAGGTGATTTGACCAGCTGAAAAAATAAAGGCTTAGCTAATCTGTAATCCAGCAAATACTGGACTGCCTTTTCTAAAACTCTCGTTTATTCAGTGGAACCCTGTAAAAGCGCTGACAGACAGGAGCAGCTTTGCCCACCTCGATATCATGCTCCAACTCGGTCGTTTGAGTTGGAAAATTCGAGAACAGCTCCGGGAACTCAGAAAGCAAACCAATCAATTCATGTGGAACACCTGTCTGGGGGGAGCTGTCAACTAGCACCACAGGTGCCCCTGGCTTTAAAACCAATCGGTTACGCTGATAATAAGGCTAAAGGAGATTTACATGACAGACTTGGGATCTCTTTCTTCGGTCTGGCGTCAGAATCGTGTAATTATCCATGGCCCTGCTGTGACGATCATTAGCTGGAGTGCCCATGAACTTTTTCATTTTCCCCTGAGTTTCATTTACAGTTTTTTTCAGTCGCTAACAAGCATTTGTCCAATCAGTTGTCACATTTTCAAAACTCTAAACACAATTAGCACAGCATCTGTCTATTGTGGCCATACCATTCACACATTTCATGTCGTTTTCACACAATATGGGGTCATTAAATACATTTCCACAATACTTACATTTTCTGAACAGACAAGCTATACCTCCCAACAAAATTATGGATCGTTTTTGTAGTATTTACAAATGTTAACACACAACATCACACAATAGCAAAAACAATGTTCCCAACCTTAGAGACAGTATAAAAACCTCTGCTTCTGCAATTATATCAGTTAAAAAACAATATATTTTAGCTGATTTATGTTGTGTAAATTGGGCCAACCACAGCTGATTCCTATCTGGCTTAGACTCAATGGCAGGGGTTATTTTTTCTATTACATTGACACTTATACAATAAAAGGAGGACTTTGAAGAGTGATGTTTTTGGAAACAGAAACAGAAAAAGACAAACACTGTAATGTATGGACGAGGAAGAGTAAAGCAAGGGGCCCAGGGAGAAGAGCAGGCCCAGTGAGAGGAGCAGGAGCAGTGAGAGATGCAGTGAGAGATGCAGGAGCAGTGAGGGGAGCAGGAGCAGTGAGAGGAGCAGGAGCAGTGAGAGATTGAGAGATGCAGGAGCAGTGAGAGGAGCAGGAGCAGTGAGAGGAGCAGGAGCAGTGAGAGATGCAGGAGCAGTGAGAGATGCAGTGAGAGGAGCAGGAGCAGTGAGAGGAGCAGGAGAAGTGAGAGATGCAGGAGAAGTGAGAGATGAAGTGAGGGGAGCAGGAGCAGTGAGAGGAGCAGGAGCAGTGAGAGATGCAGGAGCAGTGAGGGGAGCAGGAGCAGTGAGAGGAGCAGGAGCAGTGAGAGATTGAGAGATGCAGGAGCAGTGAGAGGAGCAGGAGCAGTGAGAGATGCAGTGAGAGGAGCAGTGAGAGATGCAGGAGCAGTGAGAGGAGCAGGAGCAGTGAGAGATGCAGGAGCAGTGAGAGGAGCAGGAACAGTGAGAGATGCAGTGAGAGGAGCAGTGAGAGATGCAGTGAGAGGAGCAGTGAGAGATGCAGGAGCAGTGAGAGGAGCAGGAGCAGTGAGAGATGCAGTGAGAGATGCAGTGAGAGATGCAGGAGCAGTGAGAGGAGCAGGAGCAGTGAGAGATGCAGGAGCAGTGAGAGGAGCAGGAGCAGTGAGAGATGCAGTGAGAGGAGCAGTGAGAGATGCAGGAGCAGTGAGAGATGCAGGAGCAGTGAGAGGAGCAGGAGCAGTGAGAGGAGCAGGAGCAGTGAGAGGAGCAGGAGCAGTGAGAGATGCAGTGAGAGGAGCAGTGAGAGATGCAGGAGCAGTGAGAGATGCAGGAGCAGTGAGAGGAGCAGGAGCAGTGAGAGATGCAGGAGAAGTGAGAGATGAAGTGAGGGGAGCAGGAGCAGTGAGAGGAGCAGGAGCAGTGAGAGATTGAGAGATGCAGGAGCAGTGAGAGGAGCAGGAGCAGTGAGAGATGCAGGAGCAGTGAGAGGTGCAGGAGCAGTGAGAGGAGCAGGGAGAGGTGCAGGAGCAGTGAGAGGAGCAGGAGCAGTGAGAGATGCAGGAGCAGTGAGAGGAGCAGGAGCAGTGAGAGATGCAGGAGAAGTGAGAGATGAAGTGAGGGGAGCAGGAGCAGTGAGAGGAGCAGGAGCAGGAGCAGTGAGAGATTGAGAGATGCAGGAGCAGTGAGAGATGCAGTGAGAGGAGCAGGAGCAGTGAGAGGAGCAGGAGAAGTGAGAGGAGCAGTGAGAGGAGCAGTGAGAGATGCAGTGAGAGGAGCAGGAGCAGTGAGAGGAGCAGGAGCAGTGAGAGATGCAGGAGAAGTGAGAGGAGCAGTGAGAGATGCAGTGATAGATGCAATGAGAGGAGCAGTGAGTGGAGCAGGAGCAGTGAGAGGAGCAGGAGCAGTGAGTGGAGCAGGAGCAGGAGCAGTGAGGGGAGCAGGAGCAGTGAGAGGAGCAGGAGCAGTGAGAGATGCAGGAGAAGTGAGAGATGAAGTGAGAGGAGCAGGAGCAGTGAGAGATGCAGGAGCAGTGAGTGGAGCAGGAGCAGTGAGAGATGCAGGAGAAGTGAGAGATGAAGTGAGGGGAGCAGGAGCAGTGAGAGGAGCAGTGAGAGATTGAGAGATGCAGGAGCAGTGAGAGGAGCAGTGAGAGGAGCAGTGAGAGATGCAGTGAGAGGAGCAGTGAGAGGAGCAGGAGAAGTGAGAGGAGCAGTGAGAGGAGCAGGAGCAGTGACAGGAGCAGTGAGAGATTGTTTTTATTTTAACCCCCCCCCCCTCCTTTTTTTGCTGTTGTTGTTTTTTTGTTCTGAATGCTCTTATGTGTTTCATGGATATTTTGTTCACTGTAGGCAATACTGTCAAACCTTTTCTGTTCTATCTAACCGTGTTTCTACTGTACCTCCTGCAGTAAACAGTAAAGGAAAAAAATAACTTTTTTACTGGAATGCTTTTGAATGTGAACATTACTGTACATTTGGACATACAGTTCCTAACCAAGACATTTAGTGTAAAACCTGGTGTACTTTGATTGACTGCATGTATCTTGTGAGGTGAAAACAAGTGTTATTCTTTGACAGAATAATTTAATTTTGAGTAAGATTTCCAGTGTTTTGGTAAAGTTGGTGTGTGCAGAGAAAGATGTGTTCTGTTTTGAAATGAAGATTTAGTATATATTTAACAAAATGTGTTTTTGAGAAGAAAATTATCCATTTGGCCAATTGTGTTTTGTAGGTGTTAGTCTGTGTTAAGAGTTTAGAAAAAGTATCTGAAGTATGGTTAAGCGCTTGTTAGCGATTGAAAAAAACTGTAAACATTCCCAGCTAATGAAAGCCAATGACAGAAACCAAGTACGTACTTTGACAAGTTTTCCGTTCATTCTGAATCAATCTATTGATCACGTAAGACAGCTAATAACCTCCTGACTTTGTGTGCAAAAACTAGTTTGTTTGGGCTAAAACCAATACTCTGCTGCGTAACTTCCCTGACTGCTAACATCAACCATGGCAGACCTTCTTCCCAGTCCCGCTGCATTTCCAGACAGTAGGCTCTCAATAAGGATTTTAACGTAGAATGAAAACATTCAAGTGCCCCTTGACTCTGGGCGTGGTACGCGGTTGACATATGTTTAATACCCAGCTCGAAAAGCACCGCCGCAACAATTTCGAAGTTAAATTACTTCCTTTGTCCGATTGGATAATTTTTGGTAACCCAAAAATAGACACGAACTGAGTGAGTGCTTTCACAATAGATTTGTATGAATTGAGCGCAATGGGTACGCAGCTGGATAACGCGTAACTTGACACATTACTGTCAACAAGTACTCACTTCCAGCCTTCGAGCGAGGAAGTGGACCGACACAATCAATAATAAGGTGCTTGAACGGTTGACATACAGCCGGAATTGGACGCAGAGGAGCTTGCATCAACGATAGGTTCGGTTTACTGGTAAGATGGCATGTATGACAGGTTTTAATAAAACTGGCAAAGTCCTTTTTTAATACGAGGCCAGTAGAAATAGCAAAGAACTCCGTCATACGTTTTCTGAACACCAGCATGACCAGCGAGCTGATCTTGGGCCATTTTTTAACACTAACGAGCAAAATTTTACAGGTATCACGACCTGAATGACAGAATCTCCCATACCATCAATTTTGCTCGGTCACAAATTTCATTGCTGTCAACAAACTGTTCAAATTATGGTTTTAATTTTCATCAATCTGCTGTTCAATTGACAACTCTTCCCGAGAAACCACAATGGGATAATCCTTCAAAACAAAACATGATTCAATTTCATACATAGATTTTTTCTTAAGCTCTAGGTTGATCCCACATGCAACAAACAATTTCGGATACTGTTGCACATTCTCATCCAGACCATCAGTACAGGACGGTTCATTAGTCACAACCAGAGAGGGCGATTCATTATTCCAAACGCGTCCGCCGGCTAAATTATTTCCAAGAATCAGAGAAACGCCATCAATAGGTAGAAAAGGGCGTATACCAAGATCCACCACCCCATGCACTAGGTCACAGATCAAAACAACTGTATGCAGAGGTACAGATAATGTATTAAGCCCAATTCCGCTAATCAGCAGCGAACTACCAGTGTGGGACTCAGTTGAGAAGGGTAACACAGACTCCAAAATAAATGACTCGGATGAGCCCTTGTCCTGGAGAATTTTCACTGCTACTTTCTCAACACCATCTGGAAGCGACACAAAACCATTAGAAAAAAAATTGTTCAAATAACTGCTGGTGATTCTGTACATTCTTGGGCGCTACCCCCGGTATTCCTTTCAAAATACCAGCCTGATTTAATACAGGAACAGAAGTAGCCAGAACAGCCAGCTTCGCGGAATGGGAATCTCTAACAAATTTTACACTTGAATTCTTTGACTTAAGCACTGGACAATTCGACTTCCAATTTCCTTTTCCCAGACAATAATTGCAGTTATCATAGTCACTTGATGTTTTTCAATGGAAGAAATCACCCGTGTATGAACCTGATGTTCACTGAATCTTTCAACATAGGGCTTATGAATAAGTTCCCAGTCATCCACCAACAGTGCAGCTTCTGAAGCAGTTTTAACCTGATGCTCCGTAACATAAGTAGCTACAATTTAAGGAAGTGTATTTCTGTATTGTTCAAATAAAATTAACTCTCTCAGCTTATCCATTGTTGTACTATCTGCCGCTGTACACCAACGATCAAACTGCACAGTAAATCCTCTTATGAACTTTCACTGTAACAAACAGAACTGTTGCCGATAACTCTCTGGCACACGCTCATTTATTTTTAACACCACAGCCCTAATGGCTTCATAATTATGGCTGTCAGTATCAGACAGCGTAGAATAGGCTTGTTGGGCTTTACCTGTTAAAACACACTAAAGCAACATAGTGCGTTCAACATTACTCTATTTATATGCTACTGTGACTCGCTCAAACAGGAAAAGAAATTCTCCAACTCAGACTCATTAAAGGTCCCGTATTTAGTGCTTTTTTGAAGCTTTGATTGTGTTTACAGTGTGCAATATAACATGTCCATGTTTTGCGTGTAAAAACACACACAACAAAAAAAAAAATTCACACAATTCACCTATCTGTATACCGCTGTTTTCACTGTCATAAAAATGGGCTGATGACTTCCTTGTTCTATGAAGTCCCTCCTTGAGAAATACGTAAAGAGTTCTGATTGTGCCACCGGTTCCTGTGTTGTGATTACATAGCAGCTGAGCGCAGACTGCCCTCCTGGAAACGTGATTGGGCTAGTTTTGAGAAGCAAGTGGGCAGGATTTGTTTTGAAAACCTGGTAATCCTGATCAGAACCATAGACAGTAAAAGAATGCATGTGCTGGAGATGTACTTATAATCACAGGAGTGTTTTACTGACGAGATGCGCATGAAAATCGCATTCGATTTTTCGAATCGCCTTCTCCAGACAAAGAGGGAACTACTCCATCTTTCAAGAATAATCTTTGTGCAAATACGGCATTAAACTGATTGAGATTGAGGAAACTCACTGTCCTCAGCCAAATGTGCTGCACATAGTTTTACATGTGGATTATAATTTTCGGGAACAGAGTTAAACATAAATTGTAACCATTGATCTCAAAGTACAGCGTCCCTGGGAAGCCCAAACAAAGATGATTGGACTCAGAGATGAAAATAACAGCGTTTCGACGACATGGCGACAAACATAAACGCAGCTCTTCCTTTTCTCCGGAGTGCAACAAGACCATGCCCCCTTTTTTGTGAATTCATGTGGGTCAAAAAACTGTTTTAGTGATGTCTATACTGCAGGAACTAGGGGGATGTAGAACAAACTGGTCGTTCATTGTAGGTGAATTCTGTTAAATAAAAATCTCGCTTGGCACTGAACTTTGACCTTTATAATTTTATAGATATTATTTATACTCGAACAACAACATTACACACTAAATAAAGTTTAAAACATGGGATCACGTAGAACAGGATCTTTAAATGGCAGTACCAGCCGCAAATTCATGCCACACTCAGTTTCGTCGAACCAATATCAAAACCTGCATCCACCGGCTTACCTTCTACTTGTAAATCTAGTCGCCACCTTTCAGTCTGTAAATGCTGGTGATCTAATTGTTGTCGACTTTTCTCCAACTCTATATCCAAACGTACCTTGCCACATTCCAATCGGCGCTTCTCACACTCAGTGTCACATTGTATCGTCAACAATTATTTCTGTTGCTCAAATGAAAGCGTGCTTAAATCAGGCAATGTAAGGGTAGTCGGAATAGGCAGGCTTAAAGCACAACTCAGCTCTGGAGAACAGAGAAAGAGCAATCGGACCAAGAGTGCTTAAAGCAGACAATGCAGCTGAATCAGGCACCCTAGATTTCCTTCTCAAGATTTCAAGATAACACAGCGCAGTCTCGATTAATTTAATTCCGTCTTTTGACCTTTTTTGATTATAAGTTAGCTCGATTTTATAATGCGCAGATAATTCTAATAATTGCTCTTTGTTCATTCCCTCTAACAATTCCTCCGTCGGAGACCGAGAAAATGTTTCAATTACATCGGTAAGCCAACCATAAATAAAAAAAATATATGTGCCCAAACACGTACTAAACCTACCCGGAAGGTTTGTTCTTTAAATACTCCCAACAAATTATGTTATAGAACCAAACAAACTAATAGAGCGTTCCAACTTATCAATTTACAAATAGGCGGATAATATACAAATATATTCAATTCAAATATCCTACCTTTTATCCTCCTTCAAAGACAATTGTCTTTCCAAAATAAATTTGCACAAATCCATACCCAAATTTTTGTTCAACGAGCCCCCAATTGTTACGCCCTTATTAGGGAGCAACAAATGAAGGAGGAGAAAGCATTTTCAGTGTCAGACATGCAAAAGAAATCTAATGTATCTCTTGCTCTGGTTACTGTGTATAGAACACGAGGGCCGTATACAGAATTCTTAAAAGAATTTGCAGATTTCCTCTCAGAACTTCTAGTTACAGTTGATAAGGCGCTAATCATGGGAGATTTTAATATTCACGTTGATAATACAAATGATACATTAGGACTTGCGTTTACTGACCTAATAAACTCTTTTGGAGTTTTAATTATACACTAGATTTAATTATATCGCATGGAATCGATCTTACTGATATAGATATTGTACCTCAATGTGATCATGTTACAGACCATTTCCTTGTATTGTGCATGCTGCGTATAACTGATATTAACTATATGTCTCAGCGATACCGTCTGGGCAGAACTATTGTTCGAGCCACCAAGGAAAGATTCGCAAATAACCTGCCTGATCTATCTCAACTGCTATTTGTACCCAGAAATACAAATGAATTAGACGAAATGACTGACAACATGGGCACTATTTTCTCTTATACATTAGAAACTGTTGCCCCCATCAAATTGACAAAGGTTAGAGAAAAACGTACTGTGCCATGGTATAACAGTAATACTCACTCTCTCAAGAAAGTAACTCGTAGCCTTGAATGCAAATGGAGAAAAACTAACTTGGAAGTTTTTAGAATTGCATGGAAAAACAGTATGTCCAGCTATAGACAGGCTCTAAAAACTGCTAGGGCAGAGCATATACACAAACTCAGAGAAAATAACCAAAACAATCCAAGGTTTTTTATTTAGCACAGTGGCTAAGTTAACAAATTACGAGACGCCAACTGGTTCAAATATTCCACCAACGTTAAATAGTAATGACTTTATGCATTTCTTCACTGATGAAATAGATAACATTAGTGTTAATTGATTGATTGGTTAAATGAGTATGCTCCCAATTATTGTGGGTTCCTCTCAGGTGTGTTGGTCATGTGTCCATGCCATGTGATGCTCTATTTAAGCAGCACCTGTACCAATAAACAAATGACTGTGTTCTCACTGCAACCTTTGTGAAGCCTGTTTGCCTTTAGCTGGTACCTAGCCAAACTCTGAACTTAACAATTAGAAATACAATAGCGAATGTAGATTCTACCGCATCCAACACTTCATTTTCATCCATCGCACCCAAAGATAAACTGCAGTGCTTTACAACTATAGGACAGGAAGAGCTAAATAAACTTATCACTGTATCTAAACCAACAACATGTTTATTAGATCCTGTACCCACTAAATTACTGAAAGAGTTGTTACCTGTAGCCGAAGAACCACTTCTCAATATCATTAACTCGTCATTATCTTTAGGTCACGTCCCAAAAACATTCAAGCTGGCGGTTATCAAGCCTCTTATTAAGAAACCAAAACTAGATCCTAGAGTACTGGCAAATTATAGGCCTATTTCAAATCTTCTATTTATGTCTAAAATTTTAGAAAAAGTGGTTTCCAGTGTTTCCCACAGAATTAGATTCTATTTGCGGTGGTGTGGTGTTTGGGGACTGGGGACAGGGGGAATAAATATATATCATATATTTTTAGTGACAAGTACACATTTCCATTGCCAACACTCAGATACCTTTAGGGATAAATTGGTTAGATTTGGAGATATTTGGAAGAATGACAGAATCAAACAGATCTCGGTCCCCATTGACTTCCATAGGAACCTGGAGATAATAATAATAATATAATGTCTAGCCTGGTGGCTGTGATATATATATAAACCTACCAACCTCCGTTGCCATGATTTTTGGAATAACTGATCGCGAGAGGAAAAAAAATGACGTTTTAGTCGCATAAAATCAATTAATGGAGATGCCGTCATTTTGCAATAGTTGTTTATCGATATTTAGAAAAAAAACACAAAAGTGTTGTGTGAATCTGTAATGGAAACGCGACAGCACTTAACTCAGACTAACTTCTCAGAGTTATGTTTAGCAATAGTGTTTTATAGTATAGTGTTAGCATTACTAACCATTCAACTCCAGATTGATTCTGGAATCTTCGCCTGGGGAATAAGCATTAAGCACCGGTGATCAGTCCTCTAACTAACGCATGCTCATGTTTTGATTCAGATTGTGTTAGAAGAGAAGGGGCTAGTCGTGCGTGCCTCCGTTGTCAGTTTGTAAGAGGGAGGGATCAAGCAGCGCACAGCTGTACAATAAAATATAATTGTACCCATATTAAATAGTTTAAAAATCTGAATCAATCCGTGGCGGTCAGCGTTGATATTGTGGCGGGCTGCCACAAATTAATGAATGTATGGGAAACCCTGATGTCTGCTCAATTGAGCACCTTCCTGCATAAAAATGATCGGTATGAAGAATTTCAGTCAGGTTTCAGGCCCCACCATAGCACAGAAACTGAACTTGTTAAAATTACAAATGAGAAATGATCTTGCGTCAGATCAAGGCTGCATCTCATTTCTAGTCTTACTTGATCTTAGTGCTGCGTTCGACACCATAGATCATGACATACTCATAGATCGATTACAAAACTATACAGGTATTCAAGGGCAGGCTCTAAGATGGTTCAGATCCTACCTGTCCGATCACTACCATTTTGTTTATTTAAATGGAGTGTCATCTCAATAATCATCAGTAAAATATGGAGTGCCACAAGGATCCGTCCTAGGTCCCCTTCTATTTTCAATAAACATGTTGCCCCTTGGTAATATTATTAAAAAATATGGAATTACCTTCCACTGTTATGCAGATGATACTCAGCTATATAATGAGACCAGATGAAACTTCTCAATTATCTAAGCTGACAGAGTGTGTTAAAAATGTAAAAGATTGGATGACAAATAATTTTCTCCAATTAAATTCGGATAAGACAGAGATATTAATTATTGGACCAAAAAACACTACAAAGAATCTTGTAGATTACAATCTGCAATTAGACGGATGTACTGTTACTTCCTCTACAGTCAGAAATCTGGGTGTTATATTAGACAGCAATTTGTCTTTTGAAAATCATATTTCCAATGTTATAAAAACTTCCATCTTAGAAACATTGCCAAGCTACGAAACATGTTATCTGTTTCTGATGCAGAAAAGCTAGTTCATGCATTTATGACCTCTAGACTGGACTATTGTAATGCACTTCTAGGTGGTTGTCCTGCTTCGTCAATAAACAAGCTACAGGTAGTCCAAAATGCAGCAGCTAGAGTCCTTACCAGGTCAAGAAAATATGATCATATTACCCCAATTTTACAGTCTCTGCACTGGCTACCTATGAAGTTCCGTATCAGTTACAAATTATCATTACTTACCTATAAGGCCCTAAATGGTTTAGCTCCTGCGTACCTAACTAGCCTTCTACCACACTGCAATCCATCACGCTCCCTAAGGTCACAAAACGCTGGACTTTTGGTAGTTCCTAGGATAGCAAAGTCCACTAAAGGAGGTAGAGCTTTCTCACATTTGGCTCCCAAACTCTGGAATAGCCTTCCTGATAATGTTCGGGGTTCAGACACACTCTCTCTGTTTAAAAACACATCTCTTTCACCAAGCATTGGAATAATTTATCTCTTAAATTGTGAGTGTAGTTGCATCTGATCAAATGTGCATTTTTATTCATTAGCTTGGGTTTAACTAATTTTAGTTTGTTGGATCAGCAGCTATGCTAATGATGTCTATATTTTGTTTCTATGTTTTGCCACGTCTGGATCCAGAACACCTGAGAAGAGATGATGCTGACCCTCAGAGGACCTCAGATGATGCTAACCCTGAATCAACAAACAGAACTAACAATTATTGCTACATGTGTGACTGCATTATATAATAGTTATTAGTTAATAATATTAATAATGTTCATCGTCTAGCTGACTACGTCTTGTATTAATTTTTCTACAAATCCTGTCATACGTGCACAAACTGACAGTCACCACCATAAGCTACTACTAAATATTGTAGAAACATAATTTTCTGTAAAGTTGCTTTGTAACGATTTGTATTGTAAAAAGCGCTATACAAATAAACTTGAATTGAATTGGTTACAATACTCTCTTTTTCACATTCTCCATAACAAAGACTATTTCTCAAACTCTCGCAATACGCCGCAACGCTGATTAACATCACAGTCCTGGTCAGGGATCGATGTGACTGAAAGGAACGCTCACGAGGACGCCCAACAGGAAGCTCTTATCAATAGACACACCTGTGCACCGATGCACCAAATCCACCCGATTACCTCACAGCTTCGCTGCGCACCTGAACGACCTTGTTTTCTGTATCCTGCTAACTTACTGCAATTCTCTCTGATGACACAGTAACTCACCGCGGAAATCATTGGTCTGTTCAATGATTGTAGACAGTAATGAGGTCCATCTGACTGAAGATGTTTTAGCACTAATGTGACCAAAAATATTTAAGATCCATCAAATCCAAATGCAAGACATTAAGACTTTCATGTTTAAGGAGAATATTATTAAAGACATTTTAAGACTTTTATGCACCTGTGGACACCCAAAAAGCAAAAGTGAGCTTTCTTCTTTTTAATAATGCGAAACTATTGAGCCTTTTAATAATTAACTGTCAGAGACCCAAACCTGCAATGCATGTTTTAAATCACAGACTTAATTGTGATTCAAAAATCTCACTAACAATATAACATTTCATAAATAATGTTGTTATATCATGAAGCACTGGACTGATCTGTGTGAGTGTGTGTGTCATTGAAATGCAAAATCCATCTGAGGCTAAGTGACTTTGCGACTTACCTTGTCCCACTCTGCGACCCATAGTTTGAAAACCCCTGATCTAGGCTATTAAAGGCAGCACTCAAACTCAGCAACATCAAGGCAGCACTGGTTCAGAAACACTTGATAATAGCAAGCTGTCGCAATGTTACCAGTGCAGGCAGGAGTGAAATCACTGTGTGAATGTTCAGAAATGTTCAGAAACTCAGTACAAGCGGGATCAAGTAAACAGTCCCTGCAGGACTATAACCCACAGTCTGACCCAGGAGAACTGGTTACTTAAAGACAGAACAAATATGCCATTCATCTGTAACACATTAGACAAATCCTGTCTCCGCAGTTATTTTTTAATGAGAGTATGGTTAAGCTTCTATGTTCATTGAACAGAAATGTAAAAAAATAAATAAAAACAGCACTTAATGCTTTCCGTTCCCAAAAACAAAAAGTGTTTAAGCTTTTTTTTTCCTGAAGTTATTATTTTGAGAAGTAAATGTTTTTCATCAGTAAGCGCAGAAGAAAAGAAAATATTAACAAGACCCCAATTTGATAATTTTTTTTAGATAATTCTATGATGACTAAAGCAAATGTAAAGTAATATATAGACAGCAAATGTAAATTTAATAAATTTCATTGTTTGCATTTTCCTAAAAACTTTTACATAAATAACTGATAGAAATTAATTATTTTAATTGTTTTTAAGATAGAAGTAGATTTTGGGTTTAACATTATTGTAATGCTGGGTACACACCAAAATATTTTTTTACATCTTATAAGATTTTGAAAATGTGATCGACTACAAACATTAGGATAAAAAATCCTAGATTCAACCGTTTTGCTCCTATAGTGTCCACACACAAACAGATTTTCAACCAGAGTCTCGACTGTTAACACAGGAAGTCTCCCAAAACCTTTAGAGACTTCCAAAATAATAATAATTCCTTACATTTATATAGCACTTTTCTATGCACTCAAAGCGCTTACATAGTCAGGGGGTATCTCCTCATCCACCACCAGTGTGCAGCATCCACCTGATGATGCGACGGCAGCCATATTGCGCCAGAACGCCCACCACACACCAGCTTACTGATGGAGAGGAGACAGAGTGATGAAGCCAATCAGCGGATCTGGGGATTGTTAGGAGGCCATGATGGTCAGAGCCCAATGGGTGAATTTAGCCACGATGCCGAGGTCACACCTCTACTCTTTTCGAAAGACATCCTGGGATTTTTAATGACCACAGAGAGTCAGGACCTCGGTTTAACGTCTCATCTGAAGGACGGTGCTTGTTGACAGTATAGTGTCCCCATCACTACACTGGGGCGCTAGGACCCACACAGACCACAGGGTGAGCGCCCCCTGCTGGCCTCACTAGCACCTCTTCCAGCAGCAACCTAGTTTTCTCAGGAGGTCTCCCATCCAGGTACTGACCAGCTCAGCCCTGCTTAGCTTCAGTGGGAAACCGGTCTAGGGCTCCAGGGTGATATGGCTGCCGACATATCACATAGCATGACATAAACATGGTGGACGATATGCAGAAAGAAATTGCAATGATAGTGTTTTGAATGATTTTCACTGAAAATTAATGAAAAAAAAGAAAGAAAAGGGTTTGGGTGAAGTCGTGGGAATGGCGGGAACTGGTCTGTACAAGTTACAGAGTGAGCTAGAGGTGACCAATTGTTAAAAAAAAAAAAAAAAAAATCACAGAGCTGTTTTTTATAATTGCTGTTCTCAGGTCTCTCTTGGAAAAGAGATCTTATTCTCTTTGAAACTTTAAATAAATCAACAAGCTGATCCTCTATCTCTGCTGTCCACATCAATTTCACTTTGTGCTGCACCATGACTTCAGTCTTCCATCTCGCTTTCTGATTGGATATTGTTTCGTTTCAAGTGATAATCTCCAGGGCATGTGCGCGTTTGTCCTCGGGGTTCCCCACACACAACAGCATTTCTGGATTTCAAAGTGAGAGGGTGGATGTGTAGATGTGTTTATAGTAAATATTTTATAGTTAAATTAGTTAGGAATGGCCCGTTTAAGGATTGTGTGAATATATGTGTGCATGCAACTAACTTACAGACTCCACAACCATACCGCCCAATACCAGCTCCACGCTCCAGGTTGCCACCATCTGCCACTAAGAGACTGTCACATCCAGCTGTGCAAGATGAAAGCTCAGAGCTGATGGATTGAGCCAATATACACACTGGAGATATAAAGACCTTCAGGATGTTCAGACTACAGGTGTGCTCGCTTGTCAGTATGTTGCAGCAACTTCACATAGTTACTGTAGAGCTGGAATGTAGATCACATGTGTCTCGACTCCTGAGTGAACCTCAGATCAAGTTTCAAGTGGCACACCCACCCTTTGCAAGTCTCTATTCCCACTTTGGTGGACTTCGCAGATTGGTTTGAATATGAGCTTCTTGAAGTATCTTATGGTACTACATGATGTCAATGTCAATGAACAGGTCAAGCCATCTCTATCAACATATAAAACTGCACAGGAATGAGCTGAACTTGGCTCGGAACTCGGGAAGTAAAGTACTGCTCAAAGTGACTGAGGCTCTGATCAAGTATGGCAATGTGGCAATTGAGGCTTACACCATATTAGATGATGAATCAGAAGGGACCAATCATTCTGAATGATGCAGTGCAGAACTTGTGGGGGAGCCAGAGGACCTTGTACTTCGTACAGTGAGACAGGATACCCAGATCACTCACAGGGCGGCAGTGACTTTTACTGTGTTCCAAACTGTTAACCCCAGCAAAGCTTACAAGATCCGTAATGCCTTCACAGCCAAAGCACTCAATCTGGCAGAACATACACACCCAGTCAGTATCCTGCAACAGAAATGTAAGCATCTTGCAGGGTTACCTCTACAACAGCTGGACAAGGTACATCCCATTCATCTCCTTGGCTCCGATTGCCCCCACCTCCTCACATCCATAGAACCAGTCCGACTGGGGTCCTCTGGTGAGCCAGCAGCAGTACGAACACGTCTGGGATTGACACTGATACATTCTGCACCATGTGCTATTTTATATGTAGTTTTCAAATTAAAATAATCATTTATTCTTCTCCCTTTAGACCAAATCAATTAAGCTTATGAGAAATTTGAATCAAGGACTGAACTTGGAAAATCTTGAATAAATTATTACAATTTAAATTTTGGGGTGAACTATCCCTCTAAGTGAAAAGTGAGCAAATTACTTGTTTAACATTAATGACAGATAGCTATTTAATTTGTAATGCTGTCCTTTTAAGTCAAAAGGCATGTATGAAATACTGACACATGTTGAGTTTTCACCCACTTGTTCACGTTCAATTAATCCATAACCTACTGTATTTATGAGAGATACTCTACACGATAAACATTTGGACTGCTTTGGGTGTATTTGAGGGCTGAGAACTGATCGCGCACTGTAACGTTACATGAGAACTGAGGAAGTGAAGCGCAAGCGTGAGAGAGAACACTTCTATCAGCACGATTTAACCATACTGTATGGACTGTATGGATTCAACCTATCCCACCTTCACTACCTTTAATCCTCCAAGCATCAAAGTCAACAATCAAATACAAAAAAAAAAAAAACTTGGAAATAAGTTAAAACACCCTTTCAATATCTATTATTTCCTGAATATTACTGATGAACCGATCAAAAAGTAGGCTACTGTTCACTTGCGTTTTACTACTATATAGTGTAGTAATATAGCAGTGTTGGGGCTAGTTACTCAAAAAAGTAATATATTACATATTACATATTACTCTCAAAAATAGTAATGCCTTACTTTACTTTATTACTCCCTGGAGAAAGTAACTAGTTATATTACTAGTTATATTACTAGTTACATCTTTTTTTCTTAATTACTCTATGATTGCCTGAGATGCATCAGATGGAGGGAGAACATACAAAGGAGGAGTGTTCTTTAGGGTCTTTATCAGTGGCGGCTCCTGCCAATTCTCTATTAATGAGGATAGGTCACCCATTCAATTGATAAATTAACGGGTAGTTAAAGATGTAAAGGGAACTGAACTACTATAGTATTAATTAAAAATAAACTGACATTAGGAATCAATCTCTTGCACTCCTTATTTTTCTATATCCGTGTTAACACTATTCAGCAGCATATGAAGACTAACACCAGGATGTGGTTTTTTCAAAAAAAACTTTTTACTTTTCGATTTCAGTTTAATAAGAAATAATTGAAGTCAAATAAATCACTGTTTACACAACTCACTTATATTTCTGCTCGTCAGTAAAGCCGGTTCTCTAATCAGCGGTTAATTCTATCAGGTGCGTGATTTCACATAAAGCAGCTGTCACTACACAGAGCCGTTATTAACTGAGAAGATGCGCAAATCCACGTTCATTTTCAGCGTTTATTAGCACGGTTGTATGAACATATGTTTCACGCACCTGATACGGTTCACGCACCTGATGGAATAAACCGCTGATTAGAGAACCGGTTACTGACGAGATGCGCATTAACGAGCGGCCGATCGTGATCGGAGCACCCCTACAAAACGACCCGTCGAAACTAGCTTTCTGTTGCTGGGAACCTTCCTCTGAAAAAAAGCTTGCCGTTGTTGACGCTTCCATTTTTCCCCATCTGTCTGAGCGTGCCGCTCTGCTGCCGGCTGTCGACCAATCAGTGATGGTAAATGATACCTCGTGCCAAACCCAGACCAATCACTGTTCCATTCACGCCCTCCTCCCCTTCCCTGCTGTTCTCTGTGTTGTGTGCCTTGTGTGTGATGAAGGTGCTACTGGCAAATGTAACGCAAGTAACTAGCTCGGGGAACCTGTAATAATATTACCATTTTCAGACGAGTAATGCCTTACACTACTAGTTACTGAAAACAGTAATATTATTACAGTAACGTTTGTTAATTTGTAACGCGTTACACCCAACACTGTAATATAGTAATAATTTAGTATTTTCTACTGTTTTATTGATGGCTTCCTCTTTTCTTATAATTTGGAATGAGGATAAAAAAGACACACACACACACACACACACACACACACACACAAACATCAATTCAATATCTAATATTTCCTGAATATCATGAAATTCGAGATGGCTGCCCCTGGTGATGTCATATTATGCAAATTAGATGAGTATATTTACACCCCACATAAACTTTAGATCATGCCAAACATTTTTCTAGTTGACAGTAGATCTCTATCTTCAAGTCCTTTGAAGCCACAAGTTTTTGAAATCAAATAAGCATTTTTTCCAAAAAACCCTGGCACCTTAAGGGTTAAGTTAACGACAATGAATTGTGACTCCCGGGAAAAATGGGATGTCTGGTCACCATATCCCTACTCCTTCGGGTGCTGAGGCCATTGTTTCAGATCGCTATAGTTCATGTTTATAAGTCTATCCATTGTGGCTGCTATACTGACTATATAAGCAAACAGCCCTTATCCGATCACAATCCAGTGACAAGGACGCACATTTTGAAAGACAATAGCTTATAGGATGCATTTTGAATGTCCGGTAGTCCTCAAATAACATTATAGTCCAGTCTCGTCTAGTTTACGAAAACACAGCATTCATGTGCACGGGGTGTGCACGGATAGTCAAAGCTAACGTTAAACATGGATGTCAACAACAGTGTAGTCAACAGCTCTTTTTGCAATATTAAAGTTATTTCACCAACGGAGCCAGCACAATTACAATCTTCTCGTTTTAAGAAGAAATTTAAAATGAAGGAGGAGAGCAAGGTTTTTGGGCATGGCGTTTTGTGGAGCAGTGTTAGCAACGTCGGTACAGAGAAACGTGTGGGTGCGGCGTCGCAACCAGGAGTGGTGGGATACTGATGTGAGCGGCTTCACTAATACAGCATTCATCAGTAACTTTCGAATGACCAGATCCACCTTCGATTATGTTTGTGAGCGCCTTTGATTAACTCTGTCATGGGAAAAGACATGTCTGCGGTGGCCCATAACAGTGCAGAAACGCGTTGGAGTTGGAGTGTATTGGCTAGCAACAGGTGGGTGCTATCGTACGATAGCTAACTTGTCCGCATTGTCCGCCATGGTTGTTGTTTATCTTCTCGTTAACGCCTACTTCAATCCAGAATTATGACGTTTGTAGCGTATCACATGACGTACGGGTCGGATACATGTGGCCTGGCCATTCAGACGGAGGTCGCATTTCAAAAGATCGGATACGTATCGGATTCAGGACCACATACCCAAGTGGCCTGGGTCACATTTGAAAAGATTGGATCTGTGTCGTTCAGACTGTCATGAAAAGATCAGATACAGGTCGCATCAGAATTGGGTCATTTCAGCCTGCAGTGTGAACGTAGCCTAAGTCGCAGAAAAAATGTTTCTTAATGAATATTTTTCGTCATCTTTGCTGACGAAATTAACACTGCTCTGTTGCCATCATTAGTGACAGCTGCAGGATGTTTCATCAGGTACGTCTCTTGCCATAAGATAAACCTCTGCTGAGATACATCTGGAGAGACATGCAAAGAGACAGAATCCCAATGTCTATGAATAGCAGGTACTACCTTTCGCAACCACTTGCAGTCCACGTTGCGCCTTGTTTGCTTAAAAGAAGCACATTCAAGATCACTTCCTGCCTGGAGAGGACACACAAGTTTCAGTGGAGAAATCATTCTTTGTGGACAAGTGCCTCCGGATCTTTGCTTCCCCTGACATGGCCAAGAATCTTGTAGACAAACTCTGTAGCCTTCTAGCATCTGGTGGCTCTGAGCTACGACAGTGGGCTAGCAATGACCCTTCAGTTATTAGCCATCTGCCATCTGACAGTCAGTCTCCGAGTAGCATACTCTGGCTCAGTGAAGGCCACCAAGAAGCTCAGGAATTAACACTTGGCCTGTACTGGAATTGTCAATCAGATACCCTCTCTTACAAATGATGCAAACCAGACAGTGAAGTTCCCACAATGTGAAGCATCTATCAGATCCTTACCAGCCAGTATGATCCCCTTGGCTATAATGTACCCTTCACCACTCGAGCCAAGGTTATAGTGCATAGGTTGTGGCACAAATAAAAGGAGTGGGATTACTCAAGGCTGCCAGAGGACCTATTAAACTCTTGGAAACACTGGGAGAGTAAATTGTAAGATCTGCAGAATATCAGTTTAAACAGATGTCACTGCAGCAAGGAACAAGACTGCTCTAGTAGTATTAGGTAACATCACATCTTTTGTGATGCCTCAGAGAAGGCATATGGATCTGTGGCTTACTTAAGAACAGAGAACCCTCAAGGTAAAGTGGAGGTGGCCTTTTTAACAACTAGGTCTCGTGTTGCTCCCAAAAAATGGCAGAGCATATCTCGTCTTGAGCTGTGTGCTGCACTCACAGGTGCACAGCTTGCTAAAGTCCTTTTTTATTAAAGTCCTTGCTAAAGGCTTTTATAATATTGATATTGCTTTAATGTTTTTTGTGGGGACCAGAGTGGCAGAAGTTCAGGACTTGACTGAATCTGATACTTGGAATTACATGCAGTCATCTGACAACCCAGCAGATGCAATTACAAGAGGAAAGTCTGCCTCTGATCTCAACAAAGAAACCAAATGGAACCAAGGCCCAGCATTCCTCTGACAAAGACCAGACTGCTGGAGAGAGATGCCACCATTAGCTCATGTAAGTCAAGACAGTGAGCCGAAAAGGTCAACTTTCTGTGGCCTTTAACCTCTGCTCTGTCACTGCCAGGTCTTCATCAATTTTGCAACTTCACAGACTACTTAAATGCTCTTATACTACCATCAGCAGAAAGCTCTCACTCCATATAAGACTATATAGAAGCTGAGCTCAGAGCCTTCCAACAGATCCAGGCAGAATCATTCCCTGATGAGATATTGCACTTGAAATCAAAGCCAATCTCATTTGGGTTGGTGGTCACCTCCGACAAATCAGTCAATTAGTTGAGGATACCATTCACCCCATTGTCCTTGACCCACATAACCCGCTCACCAAACTAATTATTAAAGACTACGATGACCATTTGCATCACCCTGGACCAGAGAGGGTGTTTGCGGAGCTCAGGAGGAAATACTGGGTATTAAGAGGACGAGCAACAGTCAAACATCACCAATGCCAATGCGCTGAAATTGTGGGCTAATGACCGAACCCCCAACCCAACCTACCAGGATGGCAGATCTCCCACCTGCCAGTTTCAGAATTCACCAGCCAGTTTTCTATTCGACAGGTATAGATTACTTCGGTCACTATCTCATAATGTTTGGACGACTAAATTATAAGGATTGGGGGATCATCTTCAAGTGTATGATCACCCATGCAGTGCATATTGATCTCCGCAGAAGTATGGACAGTGACCCATTGCTGATGGCCCTTCTTGGCTTCATTGCTCGACGGGGGGAAACCATTTGAAATCCTGTCAGGGATCGAATTTCAAAGGTTGTGAAAGGGAACTTAGGGATACCTACTACACTGCTCTTTATCCTGAGCTCCAACCTCAACTTGCAAGCCATCAAATTAAGTTTACATTCAATCCACCTAATGCCCCACATTTTGGCGGATGCTGGGAGCAGGAAAACAGCTATTCTGTCCTTGAAAACAGCCCTGCAAGTGACACTCTGAGCACAGTATTTACTGAAGAAGTATTGCAGACTGTTCTTATTGAAATTGTGGGAGTCCTCAATGCCAAACCTCTTGGTTACACATCTTCGGACATTTGCTGACACTGTCCCAGTTACTGCTGATCCTGCTGATGGGGCGGCAGGACACCTCACTTCCCCAAATGACATACCAGGATTCTGAGTCAATGGAGATGGAGACATAGTCAGTTGCTAGCTGATCATTTTTGGAGGCAATCCATCCGTAACTACCTACCCAGCCTTCAAATGGACAGAAATGGATGTCAGAAATAGACAACCTACGGATAGGTGAAACGGTTATGATTGTGGATCCACAGCTACCTCACGCAGTTTGGCCTGTAGGAAGAATTGTTCAAGTTTTCCCTGGGAAGAGTCAGATCATAGTGGAAGACAGAACTTACCCAAGGCCAGTGAGCATCTGCCTACCTCCTTTGACTGAATGACATTCCAATCCTTAGTATGGCTTTGTTCAAATTCACCCAGCTGTAAGTAGGGCCATCCCTTGAAAGTTAACTCTTCCAAACCCTCCCGCCTGTGTTCAGGATTTGGACTGTTCCAAAACTTTCCACAGAGTGAGAACCAAGACAGTATGGAGGCTGGATGTGTAGAAGTGTTTATAGTAAATATTTCATAGTTAAATTAGTTAGAAGTGGCCCATTTAAGGTTTGTGTGGATATATGTGTGCGTGCAACTAATCGTAAGTACATTTACTTAATTCATTGTATGACAAGTTCACGAGAGAGATTAATGACCGCTACAGCAGCATTCCTCCTAAATGTTCAAATTGTATATTAGGTTTACAAATTTCCTTGTAGAGAAAATGGTATGATCCTCCTGTGTTTTTTGTTTTATAGACTATTTAATGTTATATTGCATATTAGGCAACAATGAGTTGACTTAAAACGCATCTTGGGGAACATGTTCAGGCTTGTTCACCTGATGAGCTAGACACACAGAGCAGTAATGCGATCATTTAATAGAGCTCTGAGTCGTATTTGTATCTATATTACATGTATATAATTTACAATGCTGTTGTATAAAGATCTGTTAATGTGTGTTTACTCATATTTGTATACTGTTTTATATTTACAGAATCACACACATCTTTGAACACTAAATCACCTTGAAATACATTCCTGGTGTGAGACCTAATGTTCTGACAGGACACCATGTAGCCGTTCAATGAATCCGAACCCGAGTAAGACAAGAGTAGTCAGCAGTTTTTCCAGTTACACAGTGTAATTGTTTTGTTTTGGCAATATTTTCATAGTTTATCATAATTTAATCTGTGACGTCATTAATTTTGTTGCATGTTATGTTTAGTAAAAAAAGAGATTCATGATGCAGAATGACTAAAGAAAGACTTTAAAAGAATGAAACTAACCTTTCAGCTGAAAATTACTCCGTTATTGTCTTCTTCCATAGTTGACAACATATTTTCCTGTTGGACACTGTAAAGCTGCTTTGACAAGCATTATTGAATAAATTGCTACATAAAAATGACTTGACTAACCTGTTTGTCTCTCAATCTCTTCACGTTTGAGTGTGAATGTTTCTTCAATCTTCATGACCTCAGTCTCCTCTTTAATAAACTCCATCTTTGTAATAGTGTCTGTCTCAGTCTCTTCATGTTTGACTGAATAATTCTCCAGTCTTCATGTCTTCTCTCCCCTCTTTATTAAACTCCATCTTTATAATAGACTGCGTTCATATTATTTGGGTCTGAATCGCGGTTTGTTTGCGTCATCAAGCCAGCAGCTCTTTACCACTGTGCTTAGTTACAACGGCGCTGGAGAAGTTGGCAAATGCACGACATTACTCTCTGCACTTTCATACATTTATGTTTTTAAACTGTTTTGTTTACAAAGCTTCGGTACATAATGGCACTTACACCTGTCTTACGAATGTACTGCAAATGCTCTAAAAGATGCTGAAGGCAAACAGAAATGAGATATAGAGCCAGGTCAGGACTTAGGTGGGGGACCCTGGGCTTGAGCTTATGTTTGGACCCTATACCTATACACTGTAAATGCCCTCAAACATAGAATCACTGTGGAGTAACATGATGTGTTCTCTCAGTTCAGAGATCAAAACCCTGAAATAACTTTGAGCAAGAACATTTTTTCAAAATATTTTTTATAAAAATATCAGTGTCTTCATGTGTCAGGTTCTTATTTAATAAATACATTTATTCAAAGAAAAGACATGCTGGCTATTAACAATCAAATGAAATCATGATCAACAAAATTCATAGATGGATTGTGCATAACTGTTGTTTAAATAAAACTGTTGTTGGCAACAGTAGGTGGCAGCAAGTGACTGTCTTAATGAGTGAGCTGAAAGTGAAAAGTGAGGTGACATTCAGCCAAGTATGATGAACCATACTCAGAATTCATGCTCTGCATTTAACCCATCCGAAGTGCACACACACAGAGCAGTGAACACACACACACACTGTGAACACACACCTGGAGCAGTTATACATTTATACATTTAGTCTAACTAGTGAAATGTTTACACGTTATGTGAAAACTAGAACAAGTATATAAGTAAATAAAAGGAGACTTACTCATGTTTATGATCTCTGCTGAATAAAGTGCTTCATTCTTTTTTCTGAGGAAATCCATTTGTCAAATCCTCAACCACATCACATTTTGGGTTGAATTATATCTTATTCCTCTCATCGCGAAGCAAACAGTAAAATAAAAATAAAAACTTTATTTAACATTAGAATCTGAATAGCGTGTCCGGCGCGGGGGCGTGGTCGAATTAGATATAATGAAGGGAGACATGAAAAATAGACATCACGTTGTTTTCATATGGATTACTTTATCTCAGAATATTTGTTTTCGGCAGCACTTGTTTAGTTTAAAAGTAGACATGTCAAGCTCTCTATAGATATATCTCTCATGTCTCTTCGTTGAGTATTCACTGAGTTACAGTTCATTTTAATGACGTGTTTGTAAATGAAGATCAGTGCAGACAGGCTGCAGACAGCACACCTTGTTTGTTATCTTTATTTTATAAGTGCACAAAGTTTTGTTGTTATTATGTCTGTATACAAAAAAAGTAGACCATTTACAGATTCAATTTTGCTATTATCTGTACAATTAAACTGGCGTTAACATTATTTTAAAAAAACTTGTCTAAACAAGTTAACGGTAACATTATTAGAAAATGAGCCAGTCTCTTCAGCTGCCCATAGACTGTATAAAACACACCGCGTGCCTTACTAGTACCTTTTCAGTGTCACAGAATTAACAAAGTAGTATTTTCAGTCTAATTGAGCTGAAGTTAAATCGTGACGTTACCTGAAAGCCACAGATGGGATTATCCTCTTCTCTCTCTCTCTGTGTGTTGCTAAAAGAGATGAATAACTGGGCACGCGCACACAGATAAGCGTGGCATCGGCCTTCGGTCGAGAACCAACTCGGGGCCGACGATTGACGAGCTGGAGAACAGAGCACTGACCGAATTATATCGGCCTCCGCAATCATTTTAACAAGCGTTTCATTTAGTTATAGCACATCTGACTTTTTAAAAGTTCTGTAACTCTATCATTACTTACTCGCCAGTAAACAAACTGCTACACTATACTAGAGTGAAATGAGATGCATCTCTTTTGTTACTCAGGTGGATGTGCTTTCCTATAAAAATCTGTTCATTCCTGTTATTAAATAGATTTTAACCATACATTATAAATTTCCACTATAAAACCTCTCTTTAAATCTGAATGGGTTGTATTGATTTAAACTCTTTAAAGGATTAAAAACAAACCTTTCATCATCAGAATCACAGATGCAGGAGTGTGGCGCAGACCTATGACATCATGTCACCACACCCAATTAAAGGTTCCCTTCACACAAAGCAGAAATTCTTCTTCATCTTTGGTGTTTTATTGGCACTTTTCAAACCAGCTCATAGGTGCATTACCACCACCGACTGGACTGGAGTGTGGATCAAGATTTATGCAGTATCTATGATGGCGGAGAAAAGGGCCATATAAAACAAAACAAATGGAAAAAAACAACCTTATTATATTCAATATTCTCTTAATTCACAATCTTTAATAAACTTAATAACATAGTCATATGTCTTGTTAACTGATTTCCCCAATAAAAGTCATGGTATTTAACTTTCTTCATTGACTGAATTAAGACGATATCTCTCATTGTTATATTTTACACATTGAAGTAATACATGTTTACCTGTCTCTTGTTGAATGCAGTGTATACATTTGCTAATTGGGTGCTTACCAATTCAATATAAAGTGCTATTAAGTCCAGTATGCCCAATTCTAAGACATGTAATGATAGCTCCTTCTCTTCGATTCCTACTCTCCTTTCTTCCCACATCAGCTGTTTTTATATAAATCCACCTGTTCAATGGTCACCCCAATATATCTGCCATACTGATTGTGTACATGTTCTAATGTTTACTTTAGCTTCTGCTTTACTAAATGGCATATGTAGAACTATTTGCTTTATTCTAAGAGTTTCTTCATTTCCCTCCACACCAACATGTGCAGGAACCTAAATGAATTGTGTAGACATACCCTTAGCTTTTATTTCATACATCCTGTAGAATATTTCATTAATAATATCCATCCTAACTGATGATCTGCCAGATTTTATACTTTCAAGTGCAGATGCAATGACAATGTTAAAACAGAAATTCACATACAGAAAACAAATGTAAATGATGATAAAGGTTGGATTGAGAGGATAAAACAGATTCAGAAAGCTATCGATGTCACAGATTTTGCTGTAAGAAAGTCCGTCTTGTATCTAAATGTAAGAAAGTGTGAAGTGATCGCAACTAATAACACCACCCACAGAGTGTTTGCTTGTCTTGTTTCTATGCTTTCTGACATCTACCAGCCATAAGAGTTGTTTTCTTTGCATTTTATTTTTAACAACATCAATTGTCCACAGAATTTTACTATTAACAAAACAACAACATCTTCCAATCAATATAAATTAAATTTGAATACAATGAATAGGATTCTGTGCCATTTCATGCTGCATTCCAAGCTTCAAAACGAATCCAGACACACCAAACACATAATGATAGTAGCCAAAACAACTGGCACAGTTTTCCAATAGATTTGTTTAATGAATGGAGCAAACTTTAAGTGGAAAAGAGTTGCAAAAGAATCGCGGAGTCAGAGTTGACAGGGCTCATTTCCCACGGTCACAAGCAATGAGCTATTAATGATGCTTTTGGCAAACACACCTCAGGGCTATATACAGTATTGTTCAAAATAATAGCAGTACAATGTGACTAACCAGAATAATCAAGGTTTTTTGTATATTTTTTATTGCTACGTGGCAAACAAGTTACCAGTAGGTTCAGTAGATTCTCAGAAAACAAACAAGACCCAGCATTCATGATATGCACGCTCTTAAGGCTGTGCAATTGGGCAATTAGTTGAAAGGGGTGTGTTCAAAAAAATAGCAGTGTCTACCTTTGACTGTACAAACTCAAAACTATTTTGTACAAACATTTTTTTTCTGGGATTTAGCAATCCTGTGAATCACTAAACTAATATTTAGTTGTATGACCACAGTTTTTTAAAACTGCTTGACATCTGTGTGGCATGGAGTCAACCAACTTGTGGCACCTCTCAGCTGTTATTCCACTCCATGATTCTTTAACAACATTCCACAATTCATTCACATTTCTTGGTTTTGCTTCAGAAACAGCATTTTTGATATCACCCCACAAGTTCTCAATTGGATTAAGGTCTGGAGATTGGGCTGGCCACTCCATAACATTAATTTAGTTGGTTTGGAACCAAGACTTTGCCCGTTTACTAGTGTGTTTTGGGTCATTGTCTTGTTGAAACAACCATTTCAAGGGCATGTCCTCTTCAGCATAGGGCAACATGACCTCTTCAAGTATTTTAACATATGCAAACTGATCCATGATCCCTGGTATGCGATAAATAGGCCCAACACCATAGTAGGAGAAACATGCCCATATCATGATGCTTGCACCTCCATGCTTCACTGTCTTCACTGTGTACTGTGGCTTGAATTCAGAGTTTGGGGGTCGTCTCACAAACTGCCTGTGGCCCTTGGACCCAAAAAGAACAATTTTACTCTCATCAGTCCACAAAATGTTCCTCCATTTCTCTTTAGGCCAGTTGATGTGTTCTTTGGCAAATTGTAACCTCTTCTGCACATGCCTTTTTTTTAACAGAGGGACTTTGCGGGGGATTCTTGAAAATAGATTAGCTTCACACAGACGTCTTCTAACTGTCACAGTACTTACAGGTAACTCCAGACTGTCTTTGATCATCCTGGAGGTGATCATTGGCTGAGCCTTTGCCATTCTGGTTATTCTTCTATCCATTTTGATGGTTGTCTTCCGTTTTCTTCCACGTCTCTCTGGTTTTGCTCTCCATTTTAAGGCATTGGAGATCATTTTAGCTGAACAGCCTATCATTTTTTGCACATCTTTATAGGTTTTCCCCTCTCTAATCAACTTTTTAATCAAAGTACGCTGTTCTTCTGAACAATGTCTTGAACGACCCATTTTCCTCAGCTTTCAAATGCATGTTCAACAAGTGTTGGCTTCATCCTTAAATAGGGGCCACCTGATTCACACCTGTTTCTTCACAAAATTGATGACCTCAGTGATTGAATGCCACACTGCTATTTTTTTGAACACACCCCTTTCAACTAATTCAACTAATTGCCCAATTGCACAGCCTTAAGAGCGTGCATATCATGAATGCTGGGTCTCATTTGTTTTCTGAGAATCTACTGAACCTACTGGTAACTTGTTTGCCACGTAGCAATAAAAAAATATACGAAAAACCTTGATTATTCTGGTTAGTCACATTGTACTGCTATTATTTTGAACAAGACTGTATATATATATTTTTTATTTTATTTTATTTTTTTTTTTATTTTTTTTTTTACAAAATGAGATTTAAGACAAATTATAAATAAAAATGTGTCCTTTTATTATTAGACAAAAGACAAAATGCTGCATTTTTCTTTGTGAAATTAAAATGTTAAATAAATAACTAACTTCAAACTGAAATCAAATCAAATAAAAAATCATACAACTTAAAGAAATATAATAACTTATAGAAATATTTTAAACCAGAGGATACCATTTGAATTACTATCCAAAAAAGGGGCTAAATAATAATTTTTAAAAAATTAAGTAAAAACAAAATGGTCAGATTTTATCTTTGAGAATGAGATGCAAATGTCTCTCTCTGACAGCAGGTGCCACTAACGGAACAGCAGGTATTTAAAGGCTGTTACCCCTTTAAGACCGAGTGCACAGATCCAATATAATAACGCACAGGAGATTTATTTCTCCACTGTATATGTTCACTTAAGATATAACCGACTGTGTTTACGAGAATACTTGCAGAGACAATTATTTTTTAAATAATTTTGTGTCGATGTGTTCATTCAGAGACTAGTATAGCCCTGTCCAGGTCGTGAACCATTGGTTCCCACACTGATTTCGTTCAACAAAAGAAATTATTCTTTTAAAAGATTGATTTAAAAGAATCAACTGATCATGAACTTGGATTACTGAATCAAAGATGATCTGTTATTGAACATTTCGAATGAATAAAGAAGTCAAGTTCATCTGTAAAACACACAAAGCTATCGTTTGACTTTATAACCTTTTATTTCATGCATGATTCGTATGGATCTGTTAACTAAATGCAAAGTGTGAGTTCTAGGATAATGATTGTGTGTTGATGATGAGCATGTATCACTCACTAGGAGTTGATAAATGAACAGCTGCTGCATGCAGTTTTATGTTTCAATAGAAAATCAGTCGCAGTATTGGTTGAAATACCCAAACGGTTTACTTAAATATTAAATTAATAAATGACATCAAAATAAAAGTAATCACTGGTAATCTAAAATACTTTTCAGATGTAACTGTAATCTGATTACCCCTTATTTAAAATGTATTTTCATATTTTTGAATATCGTTACTCCCCAGCCCTGGTGATAACTAAAGTCAGGTTATCTTGATCTTCATTTTAAAAAAGGATTAGATTCAACTCATGAAGAATTTAAAGTTAATTTAAAGAATTAAAACAATAAATATTAAGCTTGTGATTGTTTCAAATTTAATTAAACATGGCTTGGAATTTGTACTGAAATGTGTCTAAACATCTTTAAAGCTTTCAGATTCACAAACAGATTTTCATTTATTGGAAAATCAATTTACAAACATAACTCCCCATACAGAATAACAGATACATGGAGAAAATAAACAAATCTGTTTTCTAAAAGAAATTAACAGGTGCTCGTCATATAATTAGAATATCATCAAAAAGTTTGATTTATTTCACTAATTCCATTCAAAAAGTGAAATACTATATTCATTCATTACACACAAAGTGGTATATTTCAAAGGTTTATTTCTTTTAATTTTGATGATTATAACTGACAACTAAGGAAAATCCCAAATTCAGTATCTCAGAAAATTATAATATTGTGAAAACGTTGAAAATATTGAAGACACCTGGTGCCACACTCTAATCAGTTAATTAACTCAAAACACCTGCACAGAAACAGATTTAGTAAAATAAACTTTTTGATGATATTCTAATGTATATACAGCACCTGTATTGTCTGCCTTTTATTTTATTGATTTCAGTGGTAATGTACTTTTATATGAGCAATATTAATTTACTTTTTGTGAATTTGAAAGGAAAATAGTTGATTAAATTCATACATCCTCACAATTATATTCCTTCTTAGAGAAAAATGGTATCTGTGAGGATTTCCAGTCAGGATTTAGACCCTATCATAGTACTGATACTGCGCTCCTTAGAGTTACAAATGATCTGCTCTTATCATCTGATCGTGGTTGTATCTCTCTATTAGTTTTATTGGATCTTAGTGCTGCGTTTGACACAATTGACCAAAACATTTTTTTGCATAGACTATAACACTTTGTTGGTATTAATAAAAGTGCATTAGCATGGTTTAAATCGTACTTATATGACCGCCATAAATTTGTAGGTATCATATCGATCACAAGTGCAGTATGGACTACCTCAAGGCTCAGTACTAGGACCGTTGCTTTTCACGTTTTATATTTGTATATATATTTATACCAATTTGAAAAATGGACGCAATGCATTGTCGATATAAAAAACTAGATGACGAGTAATTTCTAACTGCAAAACTCTGAAAAAACAGAGGTGTTAATTATAGGACCTAAAAACTCTGCTTGTAATAACCTAGAACACTGTCTAAGACTTGATGGTTGCTCTGTCAATTCTTCGTCATCAGTTAGGAACCTAGGTGTGCTACTTGATCGCAATCTTTCCTTAGAAAGCCACGTTTCTAGCATTTGTAAAACTGCATTTTTCCATCTCAAAAAACCAAAGCTGGTTTCGTCTGGTCAGAGAACTGGCCCCCCAACTGAGCTCCCAAGGTTTTTTCTCCATTCTCTCACCGATGGCATTTTAGTTCCTTGCCGCTGTCACCGCTGGCTTGCTTAGTTGGGGTCACTTCATTTACAATTCATTCACGAACTGGACATAACTAGTACAAAGGGAAGAGATATTGATACGTAGTGTCAGTAACCTCGGTTACTGTGTGCTCTTGAAGAGAGTTGCATGGTTTTGACTGTATTAATCAAACACTACATGTGGAGGATGACAGACAGCCGCAGAGGAAAGCATAGTTTATGTGAACTTGAATTTAATCAAGTTAAGTCTGCTTTATTGTAAATTCTTTCACATGTACAGTACATACATACAGAAAAATGAAATTGTGCTACTCTCAGACCCATGGTGCATACAGATAACACTAATAGAGCCTACTAGATCAAATATAAAATACAACCATTCAAATAATGGAATGTAATAAAAAATAAAAATAAAATTAAATAAGCAGCGCAAGGCACTTAATGATATTAATGACTTCAATATTAATATGTACCTCACATGGAACAGCTTCAGGACACTTGAAATATGTCCATGAAAATGTCTTAGTGCTTTATAATGTTTTTGTGCCTTTTGTGGGTCTCAACAATAACACAGAATGGTACATGCACAATATCGAATTTGGATTGGTCTCGCCTGACTGATACCCGATCCGCAGAAAATGCCAGTATCGGTGACGATACCGATCCAGAGTATCGGATCAATGAATCCTAGTAAAGAAATATAGAGCTGAGTTTTATCAGTATAACAGTTAAAGCTAACACCATGATCCCTGATGATATCACCTAAGGGTAACATAAAAGTCAACAGTCCAAGTACTGAGCCTTGTGGTACTCCATACTGTACTCCATATATTAAGCCCCTGGAGCCATGTGGAATACTTTATATGATGGACTGACACACATTATTTTGCTTCAAAATCTGGAACACTATCAACTGCCATTATAAAGTTTTGAAGAGCTGAACTCTGATTGTATTAATCTGTAAGGGTGCTTTCACACTAGCACTTCTGGTGCGCACCTGGGTTCGATTGATGTCAGAGTTCGATTCGTCTGGATGATGTGAACGCTGTCTTCTGTACTCGGATGCACACCCACGAACCGTACCAGAGTTAGCTTAAAAACGGTGCTCTGGGGTACGCTTCATGTGAACTCTGATACGGTTTGCTGCTTATGTGAACGCAATCTTACCAAATCACGGAGGTGAACCGCAAATTATTTGATGAAAATGTGTGTTTGTGTGTGTGTTTCATTCACTTTACTTAGAGCTGTCAAGCAGAGAGCTGTACATCTCATTTATGTTCTCCTTCAAGTCAAGTCACATTTATTTATATAGCGCTTAAACAAAATAGATTGCGTCAAAGCAACTGAACAACATTCATTAGGAAAACAGTGGGCCCTATCTTGCACCCAGCGCAATTGACTTTGTACACTGACGCATGTGTCATTCCTATTTTGCACCCGCACAAAGCACGCTTTTCCCTCCACAGAAGCACGTCGCTAAACTAGTGAATGAACTTGCGCTCCCTGTGCGGTTCAGTGCAAAAAAGGAGGCGTGTTCCTAAAGTCAGTGGCGCGTTGCTCATTATGCTATTTTAAGGGCGCATGCTTGACCATAATGTATAGCGTGCACAGCATGCATACACTTTGCTCATGTAATCTACACAGATGCAACAGTTATTTTTGCAAATCATAAATTGTTACACTAAAAAAATATTAACACATGAGATGATGGAAATCATTGTGGTGTACCACGAAGATGTGAAAAAATAGGCATAAATCTAGCTTACAAATTATTCAGGCTAATTATTCTCCCATCCCCATACAACACAACTTCTCTGTCTTTCACTGCTCTTACAAGAACATCAGTCTCCTGGCGTGCGCCTGGTAAATACACCATAATAATAGCAATCCATAATGGAACTTGCGCACCTGCTTTTAAAGGGAATGTTGGATGTCGCTCTGATTGGTTTATTTCACGTTACACCCAAACCACACCTATGAATAATGAAGCTACTTCAGACCAACCTATTTTAGATTTGCGCAGGGCGCAAGAGCCATTTATCCCGCTGGGAAAATAGCAACAGCACCGAGACCCGCCCACAAAGTTACTTGCGCTTGGTGCTTTGACACTTGCATTTCAGATCATTAAAAATAGGGCCCAGTGTCTCAATAATGCAAAATGATAGTTAAAGGCAGTTCATCATTTAATTCAGTGATGTCATCTCTGTTCAGTTAAATAGTGTGCATTTATTTGCAATCAAGTCAACGATATCGCTGTAGATGAAGTGACCCCAACTAAGCAAGCCAGAGGCGACAGCGGCAAGGAACCGAAACTCCATTGGTGACAGAATGGAGAAAAAACCTTGGGAGAAACCAGGCTCAGTTGGGGTCAGTTCTCCTCTGACCAGACGAAACCAGTAGTTCAATTCCAGGCTGCAGCAAAGTCAGATTGTGCAGAAGAATCATCTGTTTCCTGTGGTCTTGTCCTGGTGCTCCTCTGAGACAAGGTCTTTACAGGGGATCTGTATCTGGGGCTCTAGTTGTCCTGGTCTCCGCTGTCTTTCAGGGATGTAGAGGTCCTTTCAACCATCAAGTCTTAGACAGTGTTCTAGTTGATTGAAAGCTGAGTTTTTAGGTCCTATAATTAACACCTCTGTTTTTTCAGAATTTAGCAGTAAGAAATTACTCGTCATCCAGTTTTTATATCGACTATGCATTCCATTAGTTTTTCAAATTGGTGTGTTTCACCGGGCCGCGAAGAAATATAGAGCTGAGTATCATCAGCATTACAGTAAAGGCTAACACCATGTTTCCTGATGATATCTCCCAAGGGTAACATATAAAGCGTGAAGAGTAGCGGCCCTAGTACTGAGCCTTGAGGTACTCCATACTGCACTTGTGATCGATATGATACATCTTCATTCACTGCTACGAACTGATGGCGGTCATATAAGTACGATTTAAACCATGCTAATGCACTTCCACTGATGCCAACAAAGTATTCAAGTCTATGCAAAAGAATGTTGTGGTCAATTGTGTCAAACGCAACACTAAGATCCAATAAAACTCAACGTTCTTTAGACCATTTTCAGTACATTCGTAAGACAGACGCAAGTGCCGTTATCTACCGAAGCTTTAAAAACAAAACGAACAGTTCAAAAACATAATACATAAAAGTGCAGAGAGTAATGTTATGCATTTGTCGCCTTCTCCTGTGCTGACGTTACCAAACAACGGGGTAAACAGCTGCTGGCTTGATGACACAAGCGAACCGCGGTTCAGACTCAAATATTATAAAATGAATACAGTCCAGCGGGGGCGGGGGGAGCAACCGAACTCGGGTTCAGACCAGGCAAGTGAACCAAGTGTAAAAGCACCCTAAGAAGAATGTGCAGGACCAAGATAATTTTTCTGAAGAGTCGTGGACAGTTACATTTTTAAGGACAAACAAGAGACTCATTAATCTCAGAAATCAGTTGTGGGTCATCCAGGTCAACCAGGTAGTTACTTCTTCAACATTTTTGTGAATGTAATGTCTTTATTGAACATGCCATCAAATCAGTTCAGTAGTGCTCACAAACCTTTTCTTGCTTCTGTATATGTTGACACAAACAATACCAACATGAGCATGCCCTTTTTTTGTGGAAAGTACTTTCGTGGACAGTCATGGCTTTTGTTTTTTTCTGAATGACTGAAGGGATCCCCAGATACATCCCTCTTTTACAGCACATTCAAAACACCCCACAAAGACATTGCAGAAAAGCTAATGAACTTTTATGACAATTAGCAACACCTCTACATAATCTAAATTAAAAGGTGTCTACCTCAACCATATAACATTTTAAACTGTAGCAAAGATGGTCAGGTGTTCTCTCTGCAGTAAACATGCATAAAATAAAATAATAAAGCTCAAGGTAAAGCCTGTATAAAGAGATGTAGTATATAATACGATAGAATAATGCAAATAAATAATTGGTCAATAAGGTGGACATTCAAACTCACATTCAGCTGTGATTTCAAGAAGATGCATTTTATATTGTCATACTAAGAACATAAACGGGCTCTCACATTTACATGAATTCAAATACGGATAAGTGTGTTGATTTTATTGCATTGATCACAATTAAATTGTCTCTCCTCAGAGTGAATACACAGATTTTTGCTTTTTAAAAACCTCGTCACATGAAGGAAAACGAGAAATTATTTTCACAATGATTTTGCAAATGCTGTTTCAGGCTTATGTGATATGTGAAACTCATGTCACACTGAACACACTTGTAAGGCTTCTCTCCAGTGTGAACTCGCATGTGAATCTTAAGGTTTCCTTTAATTCTGAAACTCTTTTCACACTGAAGACACTTGTAAGGTTTCTCTCCAGTGTGAACTCTCATGTGCAGTGTAAGGTTTCCTTTAACTGTGAAGCTCCTTCCACACTGAGGGCAGCTGAAAGGCTTCTCTCCAGTGTGAATTCTTAAGTGATACTCAAAGTTTGATCTGTGTGAGAAACTCTTTCCACAATGAGGACACAAGAAAGGCTTCTCCCCGATGTGAACTTTTACATGACTCTCAAGGTTATTCCTGTCTGTGAAACTCTCTTCACACTGATGACACTTGTAAGGCTGCTCTCCAAAGTGAACTTTCATGTGAATATTAAGGTCTCCTTTAATTGTGAAGCTCTTTCCACACAGTCTGCAGGTGAAAGGCGTCTCTCCAGAGTGAATTATCATGTGATCCTCCAGGTTTAATCTATTTGTGAAACTCATTCCACATTGATGACACATGTAAGGCTTCTCCCCGATGTGAATTTTTACATGATTCTCAAGTTGATTCCTCTCTGTGAAACTCCTTTCGCACTGATGACATATAAAACAGTCCTCTCCTGAGTGAATCCTCATGTGATGATTGAGGTATTCTCTACATCTGAAGCTCTTTCCACACTGATCACAAACAAACGGATCCTCTCCAGTGTGAATTCTCATGTGAGTCTTAAAAGTTTCTTTTTGCTTGAAGCTCTTCCCACACAGTTTGCATCCGTAAGGCTTTTCTCCAGTGTGATTGGTCATGTGGACATTTAGATCTCTTTTCTGCTTAAAACTCTTTCCACACTGAGAGCAGGTGAACGGTTTCTCTCCAGTGTGAATTCTCATGTGGACATTAAGACCTCTTTTGCCTTTAAAACTCTTTCCACACTGTGAGCATGTGAACGGTTTCTCTTCTGTGTGAATTTTCATGTGAGCCTTAAGATGTTTATTTAGAGAGAAGCTCTTTCCACACAGTTTGCAGGTGTAAAGCTTCTTTCCACTGTGATTTATCATGTGGGTATCAAGGTTTTTTTTCTGAATAAAACTTTTTCCACACTGAGGGCATGTAAACATATTCCTTCCAGTGTGGATTTTCAAGTGGCCTTTAAGGTCTTGTTCTTCAGTGAAACTCTGCCCACATGGTTTACAGGTGTAAGGTTTCTCTCCGGGGTGAATTCTCATGTGGACCGTAAGGGTTTTTTTCTGTGTAAAAGTCCTTCCACACTGAGAGCATTTGAATGGCTTCTCTCCTGTGTGAATTCTCATGTGAGTCTTCAGATTCCCTTTTAGTGAGAAACTCTTCCCACACAGTTTGCAGGTGTAAAGCTCCTCTGGAGTGTGAATCGTCATGTGGGTATTAAGATTTCTAGCTTCTGCTTTATGGTTCTGTGAGTAACTGAAAGATTCTTTTTCAGGCATGACATTTTTCTCTTCCATTTCATTCAGTTCTTGACTCTCCTCTTTCAGTGCCATCAGGTCTAGTGTGAAGAGAAACAAAAACAAGTCAACACTAGCTGAATGGCACAAAGCAACAGACATGAAACATTTAGACCTGTAATCCCAGAACACCGTTAACTCTTAACTTTCTTAAGGACACATCTCAAATACTACCCTTCATGAAAACCCTCATAAGAGCTCTGCACACATTTTTTGTTTGGATCCTTAAGTTTAAGTTGATCTTTATTGTCATTCTGCTACATGTGTGGACATACAGTAAAACGAAATGTTGTGCCTCACAGGACCATAGTGCTACATAAATACAGACATACAACAATAAAGTAAAACAGTATAAACCTATATTACCTTAGACCCGCCCTGAGTGAGCTGTTAACAGTCCACTATTTATCCTTCCTTTACTGCATTTAAAAATCTTATTATTATGATTTTCTGATTTTATTTTATTGTTTGACTCATATTTACAGTGTAGACAGCAGTGGGTACTGTATATTAAATTACTCTCACTTATATGAAGATCTAATATACACATGCACTTTCTTCCCAGCTGTTTACCTTCACAGACATAATCGACTTTGTTTTTGTAACTTTTATCTCCTTAACATAAACTTATGTGTAAAAGAGAACTTTAGTGTTCATGCCGTATGACAGCCACATTCTGTGCACTCAGAAAACACTATCAGAATTTTACATTAATATGGCTTTACGTTCCAGGCAAGTCACACCAAACTTCCTGAGCACAAGAAATTGTAGGTAGATTATACATTTTATTGCAACCTTATATTGTCCTAAAATCTTTTTTTTTTTTTCAGCGTGTACCACTTGCATAAACACTGCATCCATAGGCAATATTATCCCGTCGGGTTGCCACTGTTGTTTCGCGTGCTGAGTGGCGTCAGCTCCCGGAGTACTTCGATCTAGTACTAGTTTTAGGTACACTTGGGTACATTAAAACAGAACCCATCTCTAATTTTCAAATGCATACAATTATTTTAAATAAATACAATTTTGATGCAAGATGAAAAATTCTTTGTTCTTGTCCACAACACTATCATCGTCGTCTTGCTTTCGAAATCTAAAATGCTTTCATACCTCTGAATTTTATGTGAAGGTGGCATCAACGTCGACAAACCACCTGAAACCGCCATTTTAAGCAGTGAATGAGTGAATGACAGGTAATTAGATTAAGGTTTAAGGTTAGGAAAATACGGGTTAGGGGTCGCCTGGAACACGGCATTAATTTGATCCTGGTGCTTTGTGTTCTGGAAAATGTCAGATTTTGAATTTCTGCATTCCGGTAGGCCTATTTGTTTTTATAAATCCGGCATATGAGTATGAGTGAGCATGGCTTTGGCTAGATTTATTTGGAGGTTATTGCTCATGTCTAATTTCGACACAAATCCAAATGTTTCCATGTTCACAATGTATTTGAATGTTAAATGCTGTTTTATAACAAAGTTCGGGAGGAACAGTCGCAGTTCATTAACCTGATTAACACAAGTGGAGACCAATCAGTAATCAACTCATGACAAGGTATAAATAACAGCAGAACCTATCTCTGTTCATTGACGGTTTTCAGCATCCCGGTTCTCGCTGTCTGTCATCTTATCACAGACGAAATCTTCCTTCCAACAAGGAGATCCATACCGGTGATTTTTCAGATCTGCTACTTTGCTGACCATGATCATTAAACACGGCCGTTGAGCACCATCAAACGTCATCGCGACAGCTGTTCTTCTTGCCAAGCCACACGTCGTGGCCAATAGACCGTGCAAAGTTCAAGCTCGCCTCGCTTGACACCACAATTGATCCGATCAAGACCGCAGCACCAGCAGGCATTCAACCAGCCCGCTCCTCAGTTCTTACTGCAGCAAGCCTCTTTCACTTCCCGCAGCGGCTCAGCCTTTCACCGCGGCTTTTTCCGGCCGAGGCGCAGTTTGAGGCCGCCTCCTCTAGCGGCGCAGACCGTGCGTCATAAATCAATACATTTTCAGATGAAGACGGTAAATACAGGTTTGCGGCCAGAAGTAGTGCGAGAGCCGCGTGGAGTTCCGATCACATATGTATGTGGAAATTCAGATCGAAATTGAGCCTCGGATGCGTTCAAATATTTAAACTTCTGCGACCAGGCCGTGTGCAAACGCCCGACCGGATGTGATCTTTCGGTGCGAGGTCAGAATTAACTATATTTTGTTAACCTTGACATTATTCTTCAACATAATTTATGTAAAATGGTGGTTCATAATAATTATGGCAGAAATAATTATTAAACCATTATTTACGTGATTAGCCCCATAAAACCTACTGTTTTTATTTAGGGGGTAATCTGATTTGTGACGATGTATTCATACATTATACATTATATTCATTCAAATTATTAACTTTACCATGGTGAACATGTCAAGGTAACAGTTACTGCACGACCAGTTTGAAAGTTAAGCACGCCTGCCGCGAGAGGGAGAAATGCGACAATCGTGTACAAATGTCGCGTGCTGTGGAAAGGAGGCTTAAAGTTTGTTAAATCAGGCCATGAGGTAGTCATCATCCACACTGAAATGTTCAAAGATATCATCTGCCTTACCGTGCATGTTTAAACCTCACTGAGGTTTTACAGACAAGTTTCATGCAATTATTCTGGCAGGACCAATTTCTTTGGGGACATATTTCACCATCTACTGGCGTGATCACTATACTCTCGTTTTGCCGCAGGACAGCAGTGTGAGTAAATTCTGAGTTTTTCCCTAGGACCGTAATATGAAAGCATGCAAGTAAATATCCTTAGAACTGCTTGTAAGTGAATAGCACATAACTGCAATTAACGTTATTGCCATAATCATGTCTGTTGGTACGATTTACAGACATAATGATTTTCATTGCATAATGATTCTCATAGTTTTCAGAAGCCTCTGTTTCCACAGTCTATACTACAACGTGAAACCAGTGTTCCAGATGTATCCATTAGTGCTAGTGATGTGTCGTCCGTAAACGAATCGTTCTTTTGAACGAATCTTTTAGGTGAACGAATCTTTTAGGCGAAACAAATCGTTCATGTTATCCACGGACTCCTATTTCTCGTTCAGTAAAGTTCCACCCTTCATAGCAGCGCGGCGCTTTAAGCAGCGCATGCGCAGCTCAGTGAACCGGGTAACAACCGTTTCATCCTGTCAAAGAATTACTCAACATCGAGCCGATAGCCTTCGAGTATGAGATGTGACAGAGTATGTGATTTGTTGAATGTAGTAACGAATACGCCCTTCAATGAACGAGTTTCATATGAGTCTGAACTAGATCTAGAGATCTTACCGTTCGTGAGTGAAATGACTGAACTGGCACACTTGTCATTCGTGAACGAACTGAATGAACGGATACATGTCGTTTGTGAATTAAATGAACTGGCACATAGCTTACCTTGTTTGTGAACGAAATGAATTAGAGTAAACTGGGTTAATCTGCTATTTTAGCATGTCAATCTCGAAAATGCAAAGCGCAGTTATAGGTACAGTACTGTGCACATACGCTCGTTTTGATATTTAGCAACTCCACGTTTAATCCATAGACCGTAAAAGAAAGGTTAATCCCCGATTTATGGATGTGAATATATAATATACAAACTGTCTGACCAAACAATTAAAATGCTAATTAGGCAAGAAACCCTGTACTTTGTTCATCTGAACAACTCAATTAGACTTCATATATTGAACGCGATTATACACACATTTTAATAAAGCCAGATCAGTTTTTGTAACAAGTGAATGCGTTCGTTGACGTAAGACATAACACATAATACACTCTTTTGCCACCTGCTGGCATATTTTGTGTAAAACGAAGAAATTATCTCTGAACTAATCATTTTGGTGAATGAACCGAAAATGAACGAATCTCTAGAAAGAATCATAATTCCACCACTAATTAGTGCTGCAACGACGCGTCGACATCATCGTTTACGTCGACTACAAAAATACGTCGAAATTCGTGGACGCGTCACACTGTTTACATCTCGCATAATGGCATACGGCGAATGAAGAAGTTGCATTCTATCACAAACAGAGACCACTGTTATTAAAAGTATGAGAATACTTTAAACAGAGGACAAATAAAACGTCTCTTTGTTCCCTTTGCAAAACCGATATGGTGTACCACGGCAGCACAACTGCGATGAGCGAGCACCTCAGAGGAACATCTAGGCGCTCTCCATGCAATTTAACTGGTTACCCTGTGATCTGGTGACCAACTTCCTGGTTCAGGTCTGATATTCTTGCGCTGCGGCATCCTGAAAAGTTGAGATGTTTTCAACTCGATGCGGTGCGGACGCGCCTGAGAGAAAAAAAAAAAAAAAAAAAAAAAAAGGGGGTGATAGGTGACCGGCCCCTTAAAAGACAGCGTGCCACGAGACAACAGTCACAAATCACCGAGCTACCCAGAATCAGCTCCAGATCTCTGGAAACCATGCTAAACCTTGCAGAACCATGACTACATTCTATGGTCATGATGCTAAAGAACAGTTCATGACGTCTCAGACAACGGTAAATTTATTGCTACCGTGGTTTAATTATAAATGCGGTCATAAACTCATATTTACAATAGTAAAATAATTTTTTGCCTCTTATTTTATACTGTAAAAACTTCCTCCATATTGGTTGAAAATGAACAAAGGTTGAAAACGTTACTAACCTGTCTACTCTTCCCACAGTCAAGGAGGGGGAACTCGGGGCCCAGTGGTTAGAGAGTGGACTCCTAACCCTAGGGTCGTGGGTTCGAGTCACGGCCCGGCCATGCCATGACTGAGGTGTCCTTGAGCAGGGCACCGAACCCCCAGCTGCTCCCTGGGTGCCGCAGCATAAATGGTTGCCCACTGCTCCGGGTGTGCGTTCACGGTGTGTGTGCGTTCACTGCTGTGTGTGCACTTTGGATGGGTAAAATTTATAGCTGCTTCCACAGGAGCCTTTTTCACATCTCCCCATTGCCGCAGCAGTGTCTGCTCCCGCAGGAGCCTTTTCCGTATCTCCTCACTGCCACAGCAGTGTCTGCTCCCGCAGGAGCCCCTTTCGTATCTCCTCACTGCCGCAGTAGTGTCTGCTCCCGCAGGAGCCCCTTTCGTATCTCCTCACTGCCGCAGCAGTGTCTGCTCCCGCAGGAGCCCCTTTCGTATCTCCTCACTGCCGCAGCAGTGTCTGCTCCCGCAGGAGCCTTTTCTGTACCTCCCCCATATATATAAAAAAAAAAAAAAAAAAAATTTCATCATGTTAAGCCATTTCACTGAAATAAGCTGTTCAGTTTTCACAATAGGCGACGTGAATTTCAACAAGGGTTCATGATCAGCTTGATGCCCCACATTCCCAGTCGCATTAGCCTCTGCATAATACGCCATTTTCAAACATAATCAAAAATTTTAATTTAAAAGTCTCTCAGTCTCTCAGCGGACGCAGTAAATATTTATTCGCTTCCACTGCCCATCCAGCGAGCACTAGTATATTTATCCGTTTTCACTGTCCGTCCAGCGAGCACCAGTCTCTCAGCAGACGCAGTAAATATTTATTCGTTTCCACTGCCTGTCCAGCGAGCACCAGTCTCTCAGCGGACGCAGTAAATAATTATCCGTTTCCACTGTCCGTCCAGCGAGCACCAGTCTCTCAGCGGACGCAGTAAATATTTATCCGTTTCCACTGTCCGTCCAGCGAGCACCAGTCTCTCAACCGACGCAGTAAATATTTATTTGTTTCCACTGCCCGTCCAGCGAGCACCAGTCTCTCAGCGGACGCAGTAAATATTTATCCGTTTCCACTGCCCGTCCAGCGAGCACGAGTCTCTCAGCAGACGCAGTAAATATATATCCGTTTCCACTGCCCGTCCAGCGAGCACGAGTCTCTCAGCGGACGCAGTAAATATTTATCCGTTTCCACTGCCCGTCCAGCGAGCACGAGTCTCTCAGCGGACGCAGTAAATATATATCCGTTTCCACTGCCCGTCCAGCGAGCAAGAGTCTCTCAGCGGACGCAGTAAATATTTATCCGTTTCCACTGTCCGTCCAGCGAGCCTCAGTCTCTCAGCGGACGCAGTAAATATTTATCCGTTTCCACTGCCCGTCCAGCGAGCACAAGTCTCTCAGCGGACGCAGTAAATATTTATCCGCTTCCACTGCCCGTCCAGCGAGCACCAGTCTCTCAGCGGACGCAGTAAATATTTATTAGTTTCCACTGCCCGTCCAGCGAGCACCAGTCTCTCAACGGACGCAGTAAATATTTATCCGTTTCCACTGCCCGTCCAGCGAGCACGAGTCTCTCAGCGGACGCAGTAAATATTTATCCGCTTCCACTGCCCGTCCAGCGAGCACCAGTCTCTCAGCGGACGCAGTAAATATTTATTAGTTTCCACTGCCCGTCCAGCGAGCACCAGTCTCTCAACGGACGCAGTAAATATTTATCCGTTTCCACTGCCCGTCCAGCGAGCACGAGTCTCTCAGCGGACGCAGTAAATATTTATCCGTTTCCACTGTCCGTCCAGCGAGCACCGTCTCTCAGCGGACGCAGTAAATATTTATCCGCTTCCACTGCCCGTCCAGCGAGCACCAGTCTCTCAGCGGACGCAGTAAATATTTATTCGTTTCCACTGCCCCTCCAGCGAGCACCAGTCTCTCAGCGGACGCAGTAAATATTCATCCGTTTCCACTGTCCGTCCAGCGAGCACCAGCCTCTCAGAGGACGCAGTAAATATTTATCCGCTTCCACTGCCCCTCCAGCGAGCACCAGTCTCTCAGCGGACGCAGTAAATATTCATCCGTTTCCACTGTCCGTCCAGCGAGCACCAGCCTCTCAGCGGACGCAGTAAATATTTATTCGTTTCCACTGTCCGTCCAGCGAGCACCAGTCTCTCAGCGGACGCAGTAAATATTTATTCGTTTCCACTGCCCCTCCAGCGAGCACCAGTCTCTCAGCGGACGCAGTAAATATTCATCCGTTTCCACTGTCCGTCCAGCGAGCACCAGTCTCTCAGCGGACGCAGTAAATATTTATTCGTTTCCACTGCCCGTCCAGCGAGCACCAGTCTCTCAGAGGACGCAGTAAATATTTATTCGTTTCCACTGTCCGTCCAGCGAGCACGAGTCTCTCAGCGGACGCAGTAAATATTTATTCATTTACACTGTCTGTCCAGCGAGCACGAGTCTCTCAGCGGACGCAGTAAATATTTATTAGTTTCCACTGTCCGTCCAGCGAGCACCAGTCTCTCAGCAGACGCAGTAAATATTTATTCATTCAACTGTCCGTCCAGCGAGCCTCAGTCTCCCAGCGGACGCAGAAATACCCATTTGCCTCCACCAGTCCAGCGAGCACTAGTCTCCCAGCGGACCCAGTAAATATCTATTTGTCTCTATCAGTCTTCCAGCGGACGCAGGGACATAATTCGTCTCCCATATCTGTCCAGCGAGCCTCAGTCTCCCAGCGGACGCAGTAATATCTATTGGTTTCCTCTGTCTGTCCAACGAGCACTAGTGTCTCAGCGGACGCAGTAAATGCCTATTCATTCCTCTACCCGTCCAGCGAGCCTCAGTCTCCCAGTGGACGCAGTATGCATCCATCTCTTTCTGTTCTTCATCCAGCGAGCCAGTCTTCCAGCAGATGCAGGAATATAATTTGTTTCCTCTATCTGTCCAGCGAGCCTCAGCCTCCCAGCAGACACAGTACGCATCTAGTCAATATATCATTACACCTCGCAGGCAGACGGTGGAGCCTGTCTTCCCGACATCGTAACCGCTTCTTCCTCAACTATTAACCAACAGGACCTGCCTGCTCCTCTACTTCTGCCAGAGGCAATGCGAGATCTCCTGGTCAAAAGACCATACTTCTAAAAATGTCAGCCCGCCAAATCTCTGCGTTTTGGGGGGTTCGTAGTCCGGCGGCTGTCCTTTTTGCTCTCTTGTTTTTGGGGGGGGGAGTACTCTGGGTTCGGGCCACATCCCGAGCTCGAAGCCCTCCACCCGGACAGCACGCCAAATACGCATAAACTTACGGTATTAATATACGTAGATGTGAACTCGTGAAATGCTGTTTTATAACAAAGTTCGGGAGGAACAGTCGCAGTTCATTAACCTGATTAACACAAGTGGAGACCAATCAGTAATCAACTCATGACAAGGTATAAATAACAGCAGAACCTATCTCTGTTCATTGACGGTTTTCAGCATCCCTCCTCCACCCCATTTCTCCTCACTTATAGATCCATCTACTCTTACCACAACCGGGGGGAGTACTCTGGGTTCGAGCACATCCTGAGCTCGGAGCCCTCCACCTGGACAGCACGCCAAATACGCATAAACTTACGGTATTAATATACGTAGATGTGAACTCGTGAAACTTATTTATAATGTAAACTAGGCTTGTACTTTATGCACATTCGCACATAAATGGAAAAGATGATCCTCTTCATACAGGAAAAAATTTCCTTGTCATAACAGCAGAGTGGACCGGTATACTGGTCTATTTGAACTGACCAGTGTAACCTTTTAAATGTTCAGTTGACTATTTTATTTTTATAATCAACAGACTGTGATGTAAGTTTGAATCGCTAGAATATACGTGTGCGCCAGGCTCCGTTGCGATCAAAACAGCTGAGACAGAAAAGTGTTTACTTTCATTTGTGCACACTCACAATAAAAACATTAGGTTTGTGCTCTTGTTTTGAGTTTAGAGGTCTGATGGCCTGGGGGAAGATACTCCTGAGTCTCTCAGTTTTTGCCATCAGGCTACGGAAGCTCTGACCAGATGGCAGCAAAGTGAAAAGATAGTTACTGGGGTGGATGAAGTCTTTGATGATTTTAGCAACTCTGCTTCTGCAGTGTTTGAGGTAGATGTCCTGCAAAGAGGGGAGAGCAGACCCAGAGATGCGCTCAGCTAAGGGCACAACTCTCTGCAGGGCTTTGAAGTCTTGACAGATCTTGACAAATATATGTCATCTGAGCATCACAGAACAGCCTGTCAGCGCCAGTCAAGTTTGATAGCAGGTCATTTTATTTTATTATGATTCGATCAATAATATGTTTGATTCTTTATTACAAATGATTCACTTGATTTCAGGCAACACCGTCCTTGCATCATTTGAGCCCACAGCTGTCCTGGAACATGAAGCTGTGGTGGGGGCGTTCAAGTGCTTGTACTGGGTAAATAAAGCATGAAATATCCCACCACACCAACTATCCAGCCTTCCTGCAATTAGCTGATCTTTTGGGCAGCACCTATTTTGACAAGCTCAATGTAAGCTTCTTTTGTAAATTGTTAGCTTACTTCTTATTTGTCTTATGTGATCCATATATTGACAAGTAATAGAAAGTTTATTGCATAAAATTAAAGAATTCATACTGCATTTACTTGTCAAGCATCTTTTCCATTTCTTAGAATGGCAAAAGCACCAACTATAGATCACATAGAATAATTGATGAAATGCTTGAAATTCTGGCAACTGTCATTGAAAACCCAATATTGAGGGATATTTCTCAGTCACGAGCCACAGGCTTGGAGATGGATGAGACCACAGATGTATCTGTGTGCAGACAGCTAGACATTCACATGAGGTAGTTGTACTCACAGTGTAAGCTTTTAACATCTGCAAGCTGATGTGCTCCCTCACCTGGCACGCCTCTCTAAGCTCTTTCAGAAGGAGCACGTCATGTTCTTGGCAATCAAAGAGCAGGTAACTTAACTCAACTGCTATGTTTTATCTTGTTTATTTATTTTTGTTTATATAGGTTCCCACAATTAATCTTTTCACATGAGTGAGACAATATGCTTATTTTTTCCAGGTACATGTCATCCTGGCCTTAATAAAGGGCAAAAACATTCTGGTGGTCATTAACCTGGCTCACACCTGAGTAAGTTGACCCAAAATTTGGAAGACCCTTCAGGACTGTGTGCATTCTGCATCTCTGCTGAACAGGAAAGTGGGAGAAGAGGGGGTAATGCAGGAGTCAGACAGGACAACTGGCAAAGGTTTCAATCACAGGTATGATTATGTGGCTTTTGTCTGACTTTATTGATCTTAATTAAATATAGCTGTTGCACGGTTTTATTTACACTAATAATTTACTGAGATTTTTCATGTGTTTGATTAGGTGATGGATCCATATTTGGATGGCCTCATTGCCCATCTCGAGAGACGTTTCTGTGAGGTTGGAATAGTCGGTCCACAAGCAGCTACACTCCCTGATGACACTGTACACACAAAACGCAGGATACTACTAGAGAGGTTTTGTTCCTGTGTCGATTTTGGAACAGTCCTCGAAGAATGGGCTTCTTTCAAGGAGCAAGTGGTCTTAGGTCCACTTAAGGTAACTTACAAATATGACATTTTTAGATGGCATTATCATGAACAGTACACCGTGTAACTGATATAATTTTTAACCTTTTCAGAACAAGACACAGCTGGCAATACTGTCTGAACTATCCTCAAAATATGAGGAGTTTGGGGTCCTGTACCCAACCATCAGCCGGCTGGCTTCTATTGCTCTGACGGTCCTAGTCAGTAGTGTAAACTGTGAAAGGGACTTCTCAACCATGAAGAGGGTAATACACACTTTTCACAATAGGATTTGTTGCTTTTAGCTATATGTTAAGCGATCACATTTAACAGTTAATGCATTTGAAGGTCAAGACAAACATCCGCAATAGGCTGCGAGGAGACAATCTTGCAGCATGCATGCGGATCTCAATAAATGGGCCAGACGTTTCTGACTAGGGCTGTCACTTTTGTGAAAAAAGCATTTTCGATTTTTAAGACATAAGTGTTCATTGAATCGATTGTAAAATTGATTTTCCATGTCTAAAAAAAGACGTTTCCTTTTTCAACGTCAAATAACGGACGAACGTAAAGAGAGCGCTGGAAACACACGTCAGCAATATTTCTTATTTATTGGTGTAACGATATGCAAATCTCCATATTCATCGGGAAGAAGGAGGCGGGAACCGGTGCACAATCAAAAATCATTTTAATACTCAAAAGTAAATACACAACGGCGCACCAGCCCCTCGCGGACGACTGGTGCGCGCAAATAAAAACCAAAACATGAAATAATATCCCAGGCCTGGTCCTCTCTCGTCCTTCACGGTCGTCACTCCAGTTTTATATCCTTCCATCTCCTACGTGGGACTCGATACTGGCGGTGGGGCGCAGGTGTAGCTCATCTCCAATCACTACACCTGGCCTCACTCCTCGTTCCCACGCCTCTCGGCCCCGCCCCACTCGCCACATACCCCCATCGCCCCTCGCAGGCCGGGGGGTACTCCCGAGACTGCGCTCTACTCCCCCCCCCCCCCCTTCCCTCCGGGGGGGGACCGCTCACGGGGACCTGCAGGAACCTGGGGGTAGGACAGACGAGGCGAGAGAAAAGGAGATGGAAGGAGGAGCGACAGGGACGAGAGAGGGGAGAGAGGAAAAAAAAAAAAAAAAAAAATCCGGTTCCCAGACGCACTGCTGCTCGGCCCTCCACCAGCTGGGTGATCTCCTCCGTGGTGCCCGGCGGTGGCACTGGACGGCCCTCGGCGGACGGCACGACACTCCTCCGCCGCCCGGTGGACGGCGACGGCTCCTCCGATTTTGGGCAGCGGCAGGAGTCCCCCGTTCCCTGCCCCTCCGGATTCCGTCACGGAGGCGGCAGGCTCCGGCCCCCTGGCGAACGGCGCCGACTCCTCCGCTCCCTCACGGACGGCAGCCGCCCCTCCTTGTCGTGGGCGGCCAGCAGCGAGCTCGCCCGTCCCCGGCAACTCGCTCCAGCCCACCGCCTCGAGCGTCAATGGCGGCACGTACCTCGCCAGCTCGAGGGCACTGCGGATTCACCACAGTGGCGAGGGATCTTCAGCAGCGCGTCCCTCCTTCTCCCGGGTTTCGGCACCACTGTAACGATATGCAAATCTCCATATTCATCGGGAAGAAGGAGGCGGGAACCGGTGCACAATCAAAAATCATTTTAATACTCAAAAGTAAATACACAACGGCGCACCAGCCCCTCGCGGACGACTGGTGCGCGCAAATAAAAACCAAAACTTAAAATAATATCCCAGGCCTGGTCCTCTCTCGTCCTTCACGGTCGTCACTCCAGTTTTATATCCTTCCATCTCCTACGTGGGACTCGATACTAGCGGTGGGGCGCAGGTGTAGCTCATCTCCAATCACTACACCTGGCCTCACTCCTCGTTCCCACGCATCTCGGCCCCGCCCCACTCGCCACAATTGGCATGAAGTGCAGAATAACAAACAGCAACAGGAGTGCAACATTCTCGAAAAAATATATATGCAGAGGGGACGGCTGCCATAACACAAGAAAAACATCACTGCAGGCTTCTACCCGGCTGCATTTATGATTTAGGCATTTCAAATATCTCCAAGATTATTTAAAATAATGATTCAATCCATTTCAAACAACTGTTCAAAAAATGAAACTTTAAATGGACTTGAGAACAGGCCATATGTGTTTTTTTTATTGAACGTAACCGACACTTAGTCTAGACGGCACTAGGCAGGCATAATGAAATGCACAAATAGGCTGGGGCCATTACAAATTTATTGGACAGGAAAACAAGTCGATCAACACTTTCGGGGTCCAGAGCAGAGTGTTTTTTATTCACTATATGTCCAGCTGTTGAGAAGACGCGCTCCGAATGCACTGATGTCCCAGGGACACTCGGGTACAGCTGCGCAAGGTGGAGGTATTACTGACAATTTTTGAATGAGGCGAATTCACGTCTACTGCACCGCAAGTCCTCCAGACGCACGTAAACACGTCTTTACATTGACTTACCACTGAAATTATTCGCGCCAGATGGTGTGAACGCAGCATAAGAGGACGCTTTCGACGTCACTGGGTCTTATAGGTGTAAAATTGCTGGTATTTTCTGTCTAGCTTTCGCAACGCATACTACACTTCTGGAATTCTTTATTTTCATCTTCTGCTTGGTTGTGAGTTTAGTTACATCTATATTTTTTTATTGTTTAATTATTTTAAAATTAATAGTGTACATATTAATAGAAAGATACACTGTAGTGACAAAAGCTGCACACTTTGTGGATAAATTACATGTTTAGTTTATTCACTGCTGCCATTAAAAGAAACAAATGAACACCATGACTCATTTATGTGTTCGTGTCTGTGTCAATTTTCCCCAACCAACCAAAACTCGTATATCAGTCTGGCAACATACTGTATAATGAAGTGATAGCAAAGGTCTGAAATGGTTTGCAATCGAATGTAAAGTTTCTTGGGGGAACGTTTGCAAGAGAACGAAAAGCATTGAACTTATAATTTCCCTCCCACCTAGTATTTCTTCCTGCATAAAATGGAGTTAAAGAGATGAATGACCAAAGAACCCAACCTGTTTGTGTCTCAGTCTCTTCCTGTTTGACTCTGAATGTGTCTTCAATCTTCACGTCTTCTCTCTCCTCTTTAATAACTGCCATATTTTGTGTGTCTCAGTCACTTCAGCGGGAGTTTCTCTGTGTTTAAGATCAGAATAATTAGCAGTCAGGAAGATAAACCCAATCTAAATCTCTGGGTGTGTCTCAATCAGCTCTAGTTCAGTAGTCAGCACACTAGTAAGGGAGTCAGTCAGAGTGAGAGTTAATCACCTGATTAGACAAAAACACTAAATGACCTGATTAGACAAAAGTGCTCAAAACTAGAACTACAGATCAATAAAAGAACACATTTTCATGCAGTCATCGTGAGTGTATTTGAGGTTCATTTCACATGTTAGTGTTGTTGTTCTTGTATTTAGATTCTCTACAGTGAATCGTCTGATTTAAGTTGGTTGAGAAAAGCTCTGTTTCTCTATGAGCCAGTGAGCAAACAGTGCGTTTATGATGTGTAGTGTTGGGCAGTAACACGTTACTGTAGTTTGATTACTTTTTTAGTAACGGGTTAATTTAACACGTTATAATTTTAACAATAGAACTTCGAGTGTAGTTACAAACCGAGGTCTCTATAGGTTAGTGCGTCATTACGTTGCTGGCAGAATGCAGTGTTTTATGATCTCGCGATTGTAAAAGGATGTAGCACACACACTGTCAAGTCAAGTGCGTTCAGTGGATTAGACCTGAAGCAACGAGTGCGGCGCGGGATGATGATGCTGAGAGCGGGAGAACTCGTGTGAAAATGAGTCACAGGACTGACGCATGATAGAAATATCTATGCAGAAAATATCTAAAACAAATAAATGGTTGTTCATCTATTGCTCAAAAGCAACATGAACTAATATAAAATATAAACGATTAGCATGTCAAGTGTATGCAGAGTTTCTATTTAGGCTATAACGCATGTTTGCAGCGTTGAGCAATGCAGTGCTGACATTTGCATGCTCACAAATCCTCTCATTATAACACACGAATTGTAGACATTATAAAACATTAATTATGCATATATTTAGTGTGTTATAACAGAGATTTGTGAGATCTGAATATCGGATCGGGGCATCCCTTGTTCTGAACCAGTACGACATTCAAAGTTATACGTTCTTTTAAAATCAATAAAGTCTTCTATTTCAACTTCAAAAGGTGTGTCTTGTTTCTGATTTCAGTTCAGGTTTTACACTCATATGTAAATCAGGACACATGCTATTGAATTAAATAAATAATCCATTCCTTTCCATTTCTTTTCTTTCTTTCTTTTGATAGTCGTCCCTTATTTCTCCTTAACTGTCCACTATTAATTGTGATTCGTGTTGTTCCATACTTATATGCTTCAAAAAACGAATGTACTATATGTCAATAAACTAATATACGATATATATGGGCAGTTTTTTTCTTTTTTGGATTAGCATTTCATATATAATATGCAGTGGTGGTCAAATTATTATAACACAACTAAACATGTTTGTCTAATCTGTTACAAGACACACCCACTGAAGTTGTGTAATAAACTGTGTGTGTTATAAATTAATTTATTAAAATGCAGATTCTCAAACTCAAGTCAAAGCAACACTCTTCACCAGTGTCTAGTATTTGCTGAATTTCAATAGTGTGGCTTCGGTTATAGTTCTGTGACTGAAACAAATATAAAACATCTTCTGAAAACAAATCACAAGACACACACCGTAAGGTTGATACGGGAGAGTGTATTATTTATTTATTTATTTACTGCATAACAACTGGATTATGGAATACTAATGCTTTTAATATTGCTTTTATTTTATTAATATATTTATTAATAGTAATAATATAATAACCACTGCCAAATGTTGTGTTACAATATTTCTTATTTAAATTGAAGTGAGCATTATAAGTGTTTGCTTTTATATCTTTCAAAGACCTTGGATGCAAGAATTGTTCTTGTTTGGTTAATTATAAAAACATTCTGGTGGGGAAATGATCGTTTTATCATGACCGTGTACTTTGTGGACGGTCCCTAGCTGGCCTAAGCGAGTCTTTATATGTCACAACAAATCGAGGAGAATTAAAACAAATGAAATGCGATGAGTTTTCAGTTCTACGTTATATTGTGTTCCAGAGAAGCCTTTTTTATACAATTATACTTGTCCACTAAGAATTTATTGCATATTTTCGCGGCTGAATATCGGTCTAATATCCAACGTCAAATCGGTACGCATCTCTTCTGTGACTTTGTGTAGATGCACTTTACTCACACAAATCTGTTCATTAACAGTTTTAGACACATTGTAACTTAACATTAAAACATAATTAATTTCTAAGTTCTCTACCAAACTATATGAATGGTTTGTACTGACTTAAACGCTTTAAAAGATGAAAAACACAAACCTTTTTGTCCAGCAGCAGAATCGCGCAGCGCAGCCTTATGACGTCACACGGCCTCGCCAAAATAAGAGTCCTGTTCACACGAAAAACGTTCAGGCTGTTTCTCAGCTCCCAGAACGCAATGGACTTGCGTTCTTTTTCCAGAATACCTCGGGAGATCAAGAAGATCTCGACAACACAGAATAAAGCGCTTGTCGTGAGACATGAGGTCTTCCTGTGGCTCACCTGACCTCCCCAGATTCAGCATCGCAACATTCACAAAGTGACAAACATACCGTTATCTAAAATTACATACGTTTTATTTTTGTATTAAGGCATTTTGTAAAGGCAAAGACTTCAGATATATTGTCAGGAAATACTAATATAATCGAAAATAAGTTTTTTCCTTATGTTTTTCACGCTTGCGACGGGAAACTCTCCAGGGTTAGTATACTACTACAGGTTATTTGTAAATAATTAAATACCATGAGGAGAGAAGTCGCAGATGTGTGATGTCATCTTCTGCGTCTGGCAAGTGTATATTTTAGGCAGTTCTTTCATCCCCCTCTGTGTCTAGGGGTGACAAGGGGAGTAACATATGCTACTTAAGCCAAAATTAAGTTGTGTCGATGAACGTACAAACAAAATGGACAAAAGAAAAAGTGGACCAATTCGGTCAACACAATCCTCCATCCGAGGTAATGGGAAAGAGTCCGGTTTAGCAAGACTGTTGACTTTGTGATAGTCTGTATGGAATCTATACGTAGTGTCAGACTTCAGCTGCAAACGCGGTGAGCTCCAGAGGCTTCGACTGGGTTGAGCGAAACCATGCTGCAACAAGTATCGCCTTCCTCTCTCATTAGCTCACGTTTTTGGTGGTTAACCTGATTAGGTTCTGTTTGACAGGAGGGGCGTTTCCAACATCAAAGTCATGATAAATGACAGTAGTTTGAAACAGCACAGGGAACCTACTTATTCGACACACCATGTCTTCACATGTGTCTTTCAGCATGTTTATGACATACCCTGGTCTTTCTCTTACAATCAGGTGTGTTTCAGTCTGTTTCACTCATTTTCTCTTTAATAGAGTATAGACCAGCAAATCTATCCTGTAAAGGAGATTTCTGAATAGGGAGCAACACTAATACAGAGTCCCCTGGCTGGAAGCTGCGGTTCAGACTTTTGTGGTCAAAATAGGTCTTCATTTTAGCCTGGGCAGTTAACAACTGACTTTTAGCAAATCATGAGCTTGATGAAGTTTCTCATGAAAACAGCTGACATGATCCAACACAGACACTGGGCTTTGATTTGCAGACAGTAATTGTTCCTGCAGCAGTTTAAGAGCACCCCTCACAGTATGGCCGAACACCAGTTCTTCTGGACTGAACCCAGTTAACTCCAGTTTTGTTTCTCTGGAAGCAAACATCAGCAAGGGTAAGGGCCGATTCATAGTCAACGCATCTGTAGGCATACGTGTCCCTGAGACTACGCATCGTTACGCTTCGGCCGCCATTATGCGTCGGTGCGTAGCCAAATGTGTCGTCCTAGACGCGCCAATTCACGCAATACCATGCGTTGTCGGTGGGGGCGACATTGCAAGTATTGTACATTAATTCAAGTATATTGTGTACAGAAGAAGAAGGTTTGAATACATTGGCGGCTGAAGAGGAAAAATTATGCGAACTTATACGTATTCATCCACATTTATACGATAGTTCATCAGCAACAGAATACACTCCTCTTCAGTTGCCATTGTGATCTGAATATCACGCGACCCGACTCTACTAATATCACCCGACTCTACTACCCCCTGTTGCGTGAGCGGTGTATTGCATACACGCATCACCCGTGACGCTTGCGTTCACTGTTTAGACTATGAAAGGGAGCGCGTCGCTCGCGTTGCTTGCTCGCGTTTCTCGCGTTGACTATGAATCGGCCCTAAGCCTTCAACTCAGTCTTTCCCAGACTCGAAACAATCTGAACACAGAATCAACTTAAGAGTTTGGTGAAAGCGTTCCACAGCACCTTGACTCTGTGGGTGATAATCGCTTGACACTGAGCTCTTTTAAACACCTGCACAAACAACTCTGAAGTGAAGTTAGTCCCTTGGTCCATCTGGATGACTCGTGGTAACACAAAAGTAGAAAGAAACTTAACTAGTTCTTTGACTACAGTTTTACCTTTTAAAGTATGCAGAGGGATAGCCTCGGGAAAGTGAGTCGCAGTACACATTATTGTCAAGATGTACTGGTGTCCAGATTTGGACCTCTAGACTTAATTCCAGGCCAATAGAAGTACTTCGTGAGACAGTAATAAGTTTTTCCAATCCCTAAATGACCTGCAAGAACATGCTCATGTGCAGCTTTAGGACCTGCGAGTGTAATCAAAGGGCAACACTATTTGACAGCTAGCGAGAGCATCATCAGCTAATCTATTATAATGTATATCGGTGTCACTGATTAAAGAGTTTTAATCATTTATAATGTTGTTCCAAACATGTATGAATGTCTTTGCTCTGGTGAACACAGAGGAATATATTTTAAAGAATATTTGTAACCAAGCAGTTCCACAGTATTTTTACACCTATACAATTTTGTCCCTACAGTGGAAATCAGTGGTGCCCAAAACTGCTCCATTATTGCAGAACTATCAAGCTGATTATCTCATTTTTATTCAATTCAAGTTTATTTGTTATAGTGTTTTTATGATACAAATCATTGCAAATTATGTTTCTAAAATATTTAGTAGTAGCTTATAATCAACCAGACGATGAACATTATTAATATTAGTAATTAAAGCTGCAAGCAGCGATGAACGGGCCCTCGCACCCGGGCTCACCGCCATCGTGTGGCTTTAGTAAAAAGGTGAACGTTGAGAAATATGCATTTAATGTCCTAAATATAAATGGAATATATCAAAGTATATCCCATATATGTGCCAATCTTACCGTTGCCAGCAGGTGGCGCTATCATTATAATGGAATATTGGCCTTCAGAGGTGTTCAGGCCAGGACTCTTATCAAACATGTGAAGTTTGGGGAAGATTGAACATTTTATGCTTGAGTTACAACAACTTCTCTTGCTGTAGCAAGACATCAAATTTTGTCATGGCGCCATGGAAACGCCCTTTAACAAAAACTCAAGATCTCCAAAAGTTAACATTGCACAGGCCTATAGATTAGAATGACCACAAAATATATGTTAATCTCAAAATAATTATAGGAGTAGTTTGTTGCAGCGTAAAACATGTCACTTCCTGTTGCCAATAGGTGGCGCTATGACTATAACTGAATGTGGGCATGTAGATCTGTTAAGGGCAGAAGCTTCATCTAACATGTGAAGTTTGGGGCAGATTGGACATTGTATGTCTGAGTTACAGCAACTTCCTTTTTCATGGCGAAACATCGAAATTTGTCAGGCCGCCATGGACACGCCCTTTAACGAAATCTAAAGATCTTCGCAATTTAACATTGCAAAGGGCTTAAGATTACACTGACCAGGTTTGGTGTTGATCTGAATAAATCTCTAGGAGGAGTTCGTTAAAGTACAACCCCTGAAAATGGCAAAAACAACGCCAATTTTGCAGAGAAAATTCTAAATAACCGACTTCCTGTTGGGATTCGGATTTCGTACCAAGAGACTTTTTTGTAGGTATTGGTGTGTTACATGTGTATACCGATTTTTGTACATGTACGTGAAACATAGCTCGAGGCGCACTCTGTTGAAAGTGTATAGGTGGCGCTATCGAGCCATTTTGCCACACCTGATGGAATTTTGGCCTTCAGATGTGTTCAGGCCAGGACTCTTATCACACATGTGCAGTTTGGGGAAGATCGGACATTTTATGCCTGAGTTATAACATCTTTTATTCCCATGGCGAGACATCGAACTTCGTGACGGCGCCATGGACACGCCTTTAAACGAAAACTCAAGATCTTCACAACTTACTATCGCACAGGCCTTTAGATTAGACTGACCACAAAAAATACATTGATGTCATAAAATTTCTAGGAGTAGTTCATTGCAGTGTAAAATATGTCACTTCCTGTTGCCAGTAGGTGGCGCTATGACTATAACTGAATATGAGCATGTCAATCTGTTCAGGTCAGGAGTCTCATCAAACATGTGAAGTTTGGGGCAGATTGGTCATTGTATGTCTGAGTTATAGCAACTTCCTGTTTCATGGCGAATCATCGAAATTCGCCAGGCCGCCACGGACACACCCATTAACGAAAACTCAAAAGCTTCGCAATTTAACATCGCAAAGGACTTCAGATTAGGCATACCAAATTTGGTGTTGATCTGAATGAATCTCTAGGAGGAGTTCGTTAAAATACAACGCATGGAAATGACAAAAATGACACAAAATTTGCTCATAATATTAGTAATAACCAACTTCCTGTTGGGTTTCGGATTTTGCTCCAAGAGACTTTTTTGTAGGTATTGGAGAGTTACATGTGTATACCGATTTTCATACATGTACATGAAACGTAGCTCGAGGCGCACACCGTTGAACGTGTATAGGTGGCGCTGTTGAGCCATTTTGCCACACCCACTTCTGAAACCCATATCAGACGTAAATTTTCGCCAGTTCTGAGGTTTGTGCAAAGTTTCATGACTTTTCGAGCATGTTTAGGCCCTCAAAAATGCGATTCATTTTGGAGAAGAAGAATAATAATAATAAATATAGCTGCAAGCAGCGATGGCGGGCTCAAGCCACCAATGCCATCGCCACCCCCGGTGGCATCAGGTAAACTGTGCCCAGCGGGCACATGCATTCACAATATCCCTCTGGCAGTGAGGTTTTAAATGATATGGCAGTTAAAGGGTTAATCCGAATCATCTAGACTTTAAAATCACATTCACAGAACAATATATATATATATATATATAACTTTATTAACACTTTACAATAAGATTTCATTTATAAACATTATGTTAACATGAACAATATTTATATAGCATTCATTCATGTCAGTTAATATTCCAAATTAAACATTAAAACATTGTTTTATTGTGATTTTTTTCCAAGCACATTTTACCAATTCCAAACCATATCAATCTTAATAACTACCATTATTTGGAAGAGAAAAACTCCTTATATTCATGTGTGCAGAATTATTGGGCATGTTTTCTTTTACAGATGAAATGCGCTAAAAAAGAGTTTTAACTCAAACTGTAAAGCCCATGAGAAATATCAAACACAAATGCAATACAGAAATGGATAAGTTAAGACTTGACCATTGTACAAAAAATGCTGACTGGGTCATGAGGTCAGAAAAGAAGAAGAAAAAAACAGGTCAAGAGCTGACAAAAAGAATTGCAAATAATTAGGAATTAATGTGAAGATTAATTTTTAGTAAATTCTGCAAGACAGACTTTCAGGAAAGGAGGTGGAATAAAAATGAGCTCCTAAATCTTAATCCCGGATTCTGGAAGATATGTTCCTCAAACCATTGGACAAGAGGAGGTGATGCTGGTCCTTCACGAGTCACTCTAATCTGTTCATAAAGCCTATATATAAAGTCTTAATATATAGTATTTCACAATACTTCATGGTATTCTAATTAAATCATTTTTTGGAATCTTAGATCTCTCAGAACCTGACACATTGTAATTCCGAGACTCCAGGAAAGTGGCAGTTCTGTAAAATGTTGGCGCTGGAGACTAAATTCTCCCTGATAGTTTCACACCTAATTCACTTAACACACACACAAACACACACACACACACACACACACACACACACACACACACACACACACACACACACACACACACACACACACACACACACACACACACACACACACACACACACACACATTACCCACAGTGACATCAGATGTATGATAGTTTTTTAATTTTCTATCATCCATATAGTGTTGTATAGTCATGAAACTATGCATATTTCCTCAGAATGACTTGTCTTCTATGTGTACATATTTTTGAAGTGTTTAAAAGCTGCACTTTTAAAAAATAAAAGACATTTACTGGTTACTTTTTTACTTTTATTTAAAAAAATCACCACGACAAAACCATTCAAGCTATCCAATATTCATTCGCACCTGTTCTGTAAGATAAATTCTTTAAACAGTGGTAAAAGAGGATGTGGTGCTGAACCTTCAAGAGTCACTCAAAACGTATCTGTCCATAAAGCCTATTAAGAATAATTCTTAATATTCAGTTCACAATACTTCAGCTTGTTATTCTAATTAAGTGAGGGTCATTTTATCAGTAAAATACATAAAATTCATATTATTTTTCTTTGAAAGATTTCTATAAATGATTTAAATCATACTTGTTTCTACAATAATTATTTAAAAGTAATCCTATAGCTCCATCTGGTGGCCATTATTGGTACTAAGAATTGCAAGCTTGATTTATAAGTTATGATAGTTTTAATTTTATGCTGGCTCTTGAAAATGATAAAGCTATGAAACTTACTGTGCTTCCTTCAAATGATGACTTCTACGTATATAAAAATTGTGAAGAGTTGGAATGAAAAATTTTAAACATATAGTAAAATAAATATTGTATTTTTTTATGTTACTTTAATAAATCGCTATGGCCACACCATTTAAGGAATCCTAAACCCATTCGCAATTTAACATCTTCAGTATATTGGCTTCATGTTAAAAAAGTTTGGTGTGAACTAATTGTGTCTTCTTGGAGGAGTATGAATTCATTTACAGGCTGATTTTATCATAAATCCACAATAAAATTTCTGAGTTCTGTATCAATCTGTGTTGTTGTTTGTTTATTTTTATTTTTTTATTTTTCATAGGAAGATAACCGACCCTTTACTCTCCTTTTTAATAAATGTGCTTATAAACCAAGCTATTTATAGCTGTATTTATAAACTGCTTACTAATGACTATTAATGTTGGGACAAGGCTTTATAAAGCATGAACTGACTATTTACTAATGAGTGCAGTTGTTACAAAGTGTTATTAATGCATTTGCTAATGTTAACAAATTAGACATTATTTTACAGTGTTATCAAATCCTTAAATGATTTTTGTTTAGTAATGATTTTATTGACCTACAAGCATTTGTGAAAGTTCTGCTTGCATTACAGCTTAGTCTTGATCTGTGAGCTGAACAGATTTACTGTTACATCCATGAGATTATGTAAATTCAAATACATATCATGTCACAGGATGTCAGAGGTCAGTATCAAATGAGTTTGAAATTATTATTTGCAGCACAAATAAGGTTTTTTTGTATTTTAAAAAATCCCTAAAACTGTCAGAAAAGGATAAGGCCTAAGATTTCTATGTGAGTGGCTAAATTTATTTGTTTTTATAACTATAATGCATAAACTATGAAATTATACAAAATGTATGAAAAAGTACAACAGTTATTGTTTTCCAATGTTTTTTATTTATTTATTTTTTTGGATTTACATTTTAAAAAATTAGCCTACTGCAATCATTCTAAACAGCTTGAATAAAACCTGTTAACATTTATTATAGACCACTGTAACTGTGTAAAATCTAACAAGCAAATTTATTATGAAAATGAAAGTGTGTACACCAGATAAATTGGACGATAAAGAAATTGCTAATAATAGTATAATAGAGCATGTTTTAGGTTTTTAGGCGTTTAGATGCAGAAATGGACAAATCAAATGTAAAATAAAATGTAATTGATTTAATTAAATATAGATTAATTCTTGTTAGAGCAAAATAATAAATAAATAAATACGTACACACATTAAAAAGCAGCCAAGATGAATGAGTTTCCTTTTTTATATGTAGATTAAAATTGAAGACAGAAGCAGCTGGTATATATGCGGTCACTTAATATTCAAATCCAGTAGATCTACTTCAGATTTATTTCTCAACAGTTTATGTCCACGTGGCTGTTTTCGTTTATATTTGCCAAGCTATTATGTATTTTGAAATAATCTTGTCCGTGATGTGTTCGTTCGTACGACGAAAGGCAGAATCCTGCAGCTCGAGAGATATTGTGCCAGTCGCGCTTTCAAATAGTCTTGTACATTTAAACGGGTCACAAACACCTGCATTTAGCTCTTGTGTTATAATGGGTGTATTGTGTGCATTTATGGCAATATTTTATTTGAAAAAGCTCTTAAACAAGAATAAATTCGTTTGTTTTCAACTCTGTATGCGCTGATCGGAGGCAGTGATTTCAGATAGGCAGCTGCAAATATTTCATTTTCACACAAACAGTTCAAAAACATCTGAATTTAGCTCCTGGTGTGTTCTAATTGGTGAATTGTGTGATATCGCTTTAATATTTTAATTTTAAAAGCTATAAAACAAGAATAAACTCGTTTTTTTCTGAGCTCATCATTCCACACGCTCCTGCTCAGAGCGGTGATTCATCTCTCGTGTTTCTCCACGTATCACTGACCACACATCAATTATTAATGAGCCCTGACCCGGTAATAATCATATATGTTGGTTTAGCTTGTCAGTGTGAATTAAATCTAAGTATTTATTTGTATTTTAACCGATTTAAAAATGAAACTAAAAGAGAGTCTCCTCCCTTTCAGTCGAATTTCCCTTTCAGGAATTGCACCTGTAGGGGCGCATTTTCCCTCAGACAATGTAAGTCTCAGCACATAATACTCAAACAGAGGGACAGAGTGAGATGAGATGTCTGACAGTTTTTTAATTTTCTGTTACCCATACAGTGTTGTAAAGTCGTGAAACTATCCATATTTACTCAGAATGACTTTTTTTCTGTATGAAAAAAGGTTTTGAAGTGTTTGGAATTAAAAAATGCAGGACAATTAATAATTCCCTTTTTACTGTCATTTAAAAAAATCACGACGTCAAAACCGTTCAAGCTATCCAAAATCCTTTGGCAATTTAAGTTCCTCAATGTTTTGGCATCATGTAGACAAAGTTTGGTGTGTATAGTGTTACTCTCCGCTGAGCAGTATGCATTTATTCACAGCTAAATGTAAAAAAAATCCACATTCAAATCAAAATAGCCGACTTCCTGTTGGTCGTAGCTGATGACTGTGAATTAGAAAGTTGTCCGTCTTGATAAGAACAATTTATGTACCGAGTTTGGTGTCTGTAGCTAAAACAAACCCCCCCACTTTTGACAAAAGGTGGCGCTATAGAGTGCCTCTTCCACGCCCTCTTATGAACTTTTGCCAGTGTCTAGCTGTCACTAATACTGATATGTGTTCTGAGTTTGATGAAATTCTAAGCCTGTTATATGCCTCAAAATCACCTGAGAAGTATTCCAGTTTGACATGTTGCCACGGCAACAATATTTTTAGATATCAATATACCCCCAGCAGATTCATTTCGGCTGTGTTTTAACATTTTTCTGATGAAGTTTGAAGCAAATCGAGTAAAATTAAGATGCTGAATTCAAAGCATTTTGAAAATGACACACTTCCTGCTGCCAGTTGGTGGCGCTATAACTTTGACTCCTAATAGTCACATATATGCGATCGACATCATACAACGATTAATCTGATGAAGTTTGATTAAAATCAGGAAATGTATGTGGATGGTATTAGACACTTCCTGTTTCTCATTTCTCGCCATAATTTCAACGCCTCGCCACGAGCAAGCCGTTCGAGATATCAAAAATCCCCTGGCAATTTTTCATCCCCAATGTCTTGAGATCATGTTGACCGAGTTTGGTGGCAATCGGGTAAAAATCCTATGACAAGTATATCAAATTCCAGAGCATGCGCTTTTTACATAACTCTAAATAGCTGACTTCCTGTTGGGCGGAGCCCAATGACATGCAATACGAAAATTGTTCGGCACAATGAGATCTATATGTGTACTGAGTTTCATATGAATATGTGCAAGTATGTGTGAGCTATACATCAACATTTCTGACTGTGTTCCAGGGGGCGCTGTAGAGCCCTTGTGGCACGCCCGGGTCACAGCCTCTGCAGGCTCCTAAAGGGCAAAGATTCCAAAGTGTGTGCAAATTTTCAAGAGTTTTTGAGTATGTTAGGGACCTAAAAAGCCCCCACAACTTTGACGAAAAATATGAATACTAAACCTTAAATAGCCAACTTCCTGTTGGGCGGAGCCTATGACATGCAGTACGAAAGTTGTTTGGTTTAATGAGATCTACATGTGTACTGAGTTTCATGTGTCTACGTGCAAGTATGTATGATATATGGCCCTCAGTATTCCAGGGGGCGCTGTAGAGCCCCTGTGCCACGCCCGTGTATCAGTCTCTGCCCGGCCCTAATGGCCGCAGGTTTCAATCTGTGTGCCAATTTTCAAGAGTTTTCGAGCATGTTAAGGACCCCAAAAGCCCCCGAAACCTTGAAGAAAAATAATAATAATAATAATAATAACAAATAATCCTAAGGAAAACAATAGGGCTCTCGCCCTCCAGGCTTGAGCCCTAATAATAATAATTAAAGCTGCAAGCAGCGATGAACGGGCCCTCGCACCCGGGCTCACTGCCATCGTGTGGCTTTAGTAAAAAGGTGAACGTTGAGAAATATGCATTTAAACTCATAAATATAAGTGCAATATATCAAAGTTTATTCCATATGTGTGCCAATCTTCCTGTTGCCAGCAGGTGGCGCTATCGTTATAATGGAATATTGGCCTTCAGATGTGTTCAAGCCAGGACTCTTATCACACATGTGAAGTTTGAGCAAGATCGGACATTTTATGCCTGAGTTATAACATCTTTTATTCCCATGGCGAGACATCGAACTTCGTCATGGCGACATGGACATGCCTTTTAACAAAAACTCAAGATCTTCACAACTAAACATCACACAGGTCTTTAGATTAGACTGACCACAAAAAAGACATTGATGTCATAAAATTTCTAGGAGTAGTTTTTCACAGTGTAAAATATGTCACTTCCAGTTGCCAATAGGTGGTGCTATGACTATAACTGAATATTGGCATGTAGATCTGTTCAGGTGAAGAGTCTTATCAAAAATGTGAAGTTTGGGGCGGATTGGACATTGTATGTGTGAGTTATAGCACCATCATTTTTCATGGCGAATCATCGAAATTTGTCAGGCCGCCATGGACACGCCCTTTAACGAAACCTCAATTCCTTCGCAATTTAACATGGCAAAGGGCTTTAGATTACACTGACCAAGTTTGGTGTTGATCTGAATAAATCTCTAGGAAGAGTTCGTTAAAATACAACCCCTGAAAATGACAAAAACAACACCAATTTTGCAGGGAAAATTAAAAATAACCGACTTCCTGTTGGGATTCGGATTTCGTACCAAGAGACTTTTTTGTAGCTATTGGTGTGTTACATATGTTTACCGATTTTCGTACATGTATATGACATGTAGCTCGAGGCGCACTCCATTGAAAATGTATAGGTGGCGCTATCGAGCCATTTTGCCACACCCAATGGAATATTAGCCTCCAGATGTGTTCAGGTCAGTACTCTTATCAAACATTTGAAGTTTGGGCAAGATCTGATATTTTATGACTGAGTTACAACAACAACTACTCCCATGGCGAGACATCGAACTTTGACATGGCGCCATGGACACGCCCTTTAACGAAAACTCAAGATCTTCTCAATTTAACATCGTACAGGCCTTTAGATTAGACTGACGACAAAAAAGACATTGATGTCAAAAATTTCTAGGAGTAGTTTGTCGCAGCGTAAAATATGTCACTTCCTGTTGCCAATAGGTGGCGCTATGACTATAACTGAATATGGTCGTGTCAAACTGTTCAGGACAGGAGACTCAGCAAACATGTGAAGTTTGGGGCAGATTGGTCATTGTATGTCTGAGTTATAGCAACTTCCTGTTTCATGGCGAATCATCGAAATTCGCCAGGCCGCCACACACAGGCCCTTCAACGAAAACTCAAAAGCTTCGCAATTTAACATCGCAATGGCCTTTAGATTAGGCATACCAAATATGGTGTTGATCTGAATTAATCTCTAGGAGGAGTTCGTTAAAATACAACGCATGGAAATGACAAAAATGACACAAAATTTGCTCATAATATTAGAAATAACCGACTTCCTGTTGGGTTTCGGATTTTGCTCCAAGAGACTTTTTTGTAGGTATTGGAGAGTTACATGTGTATACCGATTTTCATACATGTACATGAAACGTAGCTCGAGGCGCACACCGTTGAACGTGTATAGGTGGCGCTGTTGAGCAATTTTACCACACCCACTTCTGAAACCCATATCAGACGTAAATTTTCGCCAGTTCTGAGGTGTGTGCAAAGTTTCATGACTTTTCGAGCATGTTTAGGCCCTCAAAAATGCGATTCATCTTAGAGAAGAAGAATAATAATAATAAGAATAATAATAAACGGAGCAATTCCAAGAGGGTCCTCACACCATCGGTGCTCGGGCCCTAATAATAATAATTAAAGCTGCAAGCAGCGATGAACGGGCCCTCGCACCCGGGCTCACCGGCAGCGAGTGGCTTTAGTTAATAGGTGAAAGGTGAGAAATATGCGTTTAAACTCATAAATATAAGTAGAATATATCAATGTTTATTCCATATATGTGCAAATCTTCCTGTTGCCAGCAGGTGGCGCTATCATTATAATGGAAAATTGGCCTTCAGATGTGTTCAGGGCAGGACTTTTATCGAACATGTGAGGTTTGGGGAGGATTGGACATTTTATGCCTGAGTTACAACAACATCCTATTTCATGGCGAAACAATGAAATTTGTCAGGCCGCCATGGACACGCCCTTTAACGAAACCTCAAGATCTTCGCAATTTAAGATCGCAAAAGGCTTTAGATTACACTGACCAAGTTTGGTGTTGATCTGAATAAATATCTAGGAGGAGTTCGTTAAAGTACAACCCCTGAAAATGGCCAAAACAACACTAATTTTGCAGAGAAAATTCCAAATAACTGACTTCCTGTTGGGATTCGGACTTCGTACCAAGATACTTTTTCGTAGATATTGGTGTGTTACATGTGTGTACCGATTTTTGTACATGTACGTGAAACATAGCTCAAGGCGCACTCCGTTTAAAGTGTATACGCACTCCGTTGAAAGTGTATAGGTGGCGCTATTGAGCCATTTTGCCACACTCGATGGAATATTGGCCTTCAGATCTGTCCAGGCCAGGACCCTTATCACACAAGTGAAGTTTGGGCAAGATCGGACATTTTATGCCTGAGTTATAACATCTTTTATTCCCATGGCGAGACATTGAACTTCATCACGGCGCCATGGACACACCTTTTAACAAAAACTCAAGATCTTCACAACTAAACATCACACAGGTCTTTAGATTAGACTGACCACAAAAAAGACATTGATGTCATAAAATTTCTAGGAGTAGTTTGTCTCAGTGTAAAATATGTAACTTCCTGTTGCCAATAGGTGGCGCTATGACTATAACTGAATATTGGCATGTACATCTGTTCAGGTCAAGAGTCTTATCCAACATGTGAAGTTTGGGGCAGATTGGACATTGTATGTCTGAGTTACAGCAACTTCCTTTTTCATGGCGAAACATCGAAATTTGTCAGGCCGCCATGGACCCGCCCTTTAACGAAACCTCAAGTCCTTCGCAATTTATTATCGCAAAGGGCTTTAGATTACACTGACCAAGTTTGGTGTTGATCTGAATAAATCTCTAGGAGGAGTTCGTTAAAGTACAACCCCTGAAAATGGCCAAAACAACACTAATTTTGCATAGAAAATTCCAAATAACTGACTTCCTGTTGGGATCCGGATTTCGTACCAAGAGACTTTTTTGTAGGTATTGGAGTGTTACATGTGTGTACCAATTTTTGTACATGTACGTGAAACATAGCTCGAGGCGCACTCCGTTTAAAGTGTATACGCACTCCGTTGAAAGTGTATAGGTGGCGCTATTGAGCCATTTTGCCACACTCGATGGAATATTGGCCTTCAGATCTGTCCAGGCCAGGACCCTTATCACACAAGTGAAGTTTGGGCAAGATCGGACATTTTATGCCTGAGTTATAACATCTTTTATTCCCATGGCGAGACATTGAACTTCATCACGGCGCCATGGACACACCTTTTAACAAAAACTCAAGATCTTCACAACTAAACATCACACAGGTCTTTAGATTAGACTGACCACAAAAAAGACATTGATGTCATAAAATTTCAAGGAGTAGTTTGTCGCAGTGTAAAATATGTAACTTCCTGTTGCCAATAGGTGGCGCTATGACTATAACTGAATATTGGCATGTAGATCTATTCAGGTTAAGAGTCTTATCCAACATGTGAAGTTTGGGGCAGATTGGACATTGTATGTCTGAGTTACAGCAACTTCCTTTTTCATGGCGAAACATCGAAATTTGTCAGGCCGCCATGGACCCGCCCTTTAACGAAACCTCAAGTCCTTCGCAATTTATTATCGCAAAGGGCTTTAGATTACACTGACCAAGTTTGGTGTTGATCTGAATAAATGTCTAGGAGGAGTTCGTTAAAGTACAACCCCTGAAAATGGCAAAAACAACAGAAATTTTGAAGGGAAAATTCAAAATAACCGACTTCCTGTTGGGATCCGGATTTCGTACCAAGAGACTTTTTTGTAGGTATTGGAGTGTTACATGTGTGTACCAATTTTTGTACATGTACGTGAAACATAGCTCGAGGCGCACTCCGTTGAAAGTGTATAGGTGGCGCTATAGAGCCATTCTGCCACACCCGGTGGAATATTGGCCTGAAGATCTGTTCAGGCCAGGACTCTTATCACACATGTGAAGTTTGGGGAAGATCGGACATCTTATGCCTGAGTTATAACATCTTTTATTCGCATGGCGAGACATCGAACTTCGTCGCGGCGCCATGAACAAGACTTTTAACGAAAACTCAAGATCTTCACAACTGAACATCGCACAGGCCTTTAGATTAGACTGACCACAAAAAAGACATTGATGTCATAAAATTTCTAGGAGTAGTTCGTCGCAGCGTAAAATATGTCACTTCCTGTTGCCAATAGGTGGCGCTATGACTATAACTGAATATGGGCATGTCAATCTGTTCAGGTTCGGAGTCTCATCAAACATGTGAAGTTTGGGGCAGATTGGTCATTGTATGTGTGAGTTATAGCAACTTCATTTTTCATGGCGAATCATCGAAATTCGCCAGGCCGCCACGGACACGCCCTTCAACGAAAAGTCAGGATCTTCGCAATTTAACATCGCAAAGGCCTTTAGATTAGGCATACCAAATTTGGTGTTGATTTGAAGAACTCTCTAGGAGGAGTTCGTTAAAATACAACACATGGAAATGACCAAAATTACACAAAATATGCTCATAATATTAAAAATAACCGACTTCCTGTTGGGTTTAGAATTTCGCTCCAAGAGTCTTTTTTGTAGGTATTGGTGTGTTACATATGTGTGCCAATTTTCGTGCATGTACGTGAAACATAGCTGGAAGGCTGTTGATTTTCTTGGTATAGGTGGCGCTGTCGAGCCATTTTGCCACACCCTCTTCTGAATCCTATATCAGACGAAAATTTTCACCAGGTTTGACGAGTGTGCAAAGTTTCATGACTTTTTGAGCATGTTAAAGCCCTCAAAAATGCGATTCATTCGGGAGAAGAAGAAGAAGAAGAAGAATAATAATAAATATAGCTGCAAGCAGCGATGTCGGGCTCAAGCCATCAGTGCATCGCCACCCCGGTGGCATCAGGAAAACTGTGCCCAGCGGGCATAAGCATTTACAGTAACCCTCTGACAATCAAGTTTTAAGTGATGCGGCAGTTAAAGGGTTAATCCGACCAATCTAGACTTTGAAATCACATACACAGAACAATATATATAACTTTAGTAACACTTTATTTTAATATTTATAAAAAATGTATAAGGTGTGCATTGTAGCTGACACCTATATGAACACATTACAATTGTTTTGTGACTGCAAGTCTTTCTTCTCAAATGCTATTGAGCTTCAAATTTGCATTTGAGCCCATGTGAAAAAGTAGCATAATTTACATATGACTTACAGTTTGTTGTAATAAATATCAAACATTCAATTTAATTGTGCATTATAGCTGTCACCTACATGATTGTAAGTCATTCTCTTCAAATGCTACTGACGTTAGAAAAGTGTATAACAATATCACATGTAACTTTAGAGACCGGCCCTAAATTTGAGACTCTAGAAAGTCCAATGTTAAGACAACTTTATGCCTGTTTTATTTTCTTTAGTTTTCTTTTCTCTGTGCCGGATTGCTGATGTCCTATACCCAGGCATAGATGTCCATCCATCAATTACAAACATTCAGCCGCAAACATGAGGTGTGAGCGGTCGCGAGCACAGATGTGAGAATGGCGCATGTTTTTTTTTTTTTTTGAGCAACTGGGATGGTGCCCCCTCTGGGAGTTGGTGCCCTACGAAGACTGCATACTATGCATATAGGGAGCGGCGGTACTATCTGGAAGATATATTCCTCAAACCATCGTACAAGAGGAGGTGATGCTAATCCTTCAAGAATCGCATAAAAGCTATTCAAGTGTACAGTTTCCTTTTATTGCATCTTGAAATAAATATTTCTGAATTCTGAATCAAACTGGGTTGTGTTTATTTATTTATTTTATAAGACAACTGAGACTTTAATCTCCTTTGTAATATATGTGCTTTTAAACCAAGAACAATTTATTTATAGATGTATTGCTGCTTAATAATGACTATTATTAAGGGAAAAGGCTTTATAATCATGAACTATTTACTAATGCTTAGCTAATGAGTGCAATTATTATAAAGTGTTACCATTGCATATACTAATGTTAACAAATTAGACATTATTTTACAGTGTTACCAAATCCTTAATGTATTAGTGTTTTGTAATGATTTTAATGACCTATAAGCATTTGTGAAATAGTTTTGCTTGCATTGCAGCTTTATCTGTCAGTTGAAGAGTTTTACTGTTACATCCATGAGATTAATAAATGTCATGTCACGTCACAGGTTGTCATAGGTCAGTATCAAATGAGTTTGAAATTATTATTTGCAGCACAAATTAGGGTTCTTAGGATGTTTTTAAATCCCTAAAACTGTCAGAAAAGGATAAGGCCTAAGAGATTTCTTAACCTGTAATGAAAGGAAAAAAACACCACCATTAGCAACAACAAAAACAATAACAATTTAAAATACAGATTTTTTTTTCCTGATTATTAAAAGGATGATTAGGTCTCTCTCTCTCTCTCTCTGCCAGACAGCCCCTCCCTACAGTCCACACACACTGTCACAGTCACCAACCCCCTCACACTCCCCCCTCCCTCTCCCCCTCCCTTCCCTCACACAGACAGGGTGGCCAGAGTGAGATCATGTCAGTTGAGAAGTCTGACAGTTTTTTAATTTTCTTTTATCCATACAGTGTTGTAAAGTCGTGAAACTATGCATATTTCCTCAGAATGATTTGATCTTTGTATGAAAAAATGCTTTGAAGTGTTTGGAAGCTGCAATTTAAACATTCAAGACAATTAATGTTTCCCTTTTTACTGTCATTTCAAAAATTCACCACGACAAAACCATTCAAGCTAACCAAAATCCGTTCGCAATTTAAGTTCCTCAATGGTTTTTCTTCATGTAGACAAAGTTTGGTGTGTATAGTGTACTTCCCCTGTGAGGAGTATGCATTAATTCACAACTGTAAAATCTCAAAAATACACATTCAAATCAAAATAGCCGACTTCCTGTTGATCGTAGCTTATGACTGTGAATTAGAAAGTTGTCCGTCTTGATTAGAACAATTTATGTACCAAGTTTGGTGTCTGTAGCTAAAACTAACTCCCCCACTTTTGACGAAAGGTGGCGCTATAGCGTGCCTCCTTCACGCCCTTTTAAAAGCTTTTGCCATTGTCTAGCTATCTCTAATACTGATATGTGTTTTGAGTTTCATGTAAATCTGAGGTTGTTGTCTGCCTCAAACTCACCATAACAGAACATTCAAGTTTGACACGTTGCCATGGCAACGCCATATTAGATATCAATATCCCCACAACAGATTTACATCGGCCGTGTTTTGTCATTATTCTGATGAAGTTTTAAGTAAATCGAGTAAAAATAAGATGCTGAATTCAAAACATTTTGAAAATGACTCACTTCCTGCTGCCAGTTGGTGGCGCTATAACGTTGACTCTTAATAGTCACATATATACGATCTGTATCATACAACGAACAAACCAATGAAGTTTGATCAAATTCAGGAAATGTATGTGGACGTTATTAGACATTTCCTGTTTCTCATTTCTCGCCATAATTTCAACGCCTCACCACAGGCAAACCGTTCGAGATATCAAAAATCCCCTCGCAATTTTTCATCCCCAATGTCTTGAGATCATGTTCACCGAGTTTCGTGGCGAACGGGTTGAAAACCTCAGAGGAGTATTTCAAATTCCAGAGCATGCTTTTTTTAAACAGCCCTGAATAGCTGACTTCCTGTTGGGCGGAGCCTAAGACATAAAGTGTGAAAGTTGTTCGGCTCAATGAGATCTATAAGTGTACCGAGTTTCATATAAATACATGCAAGTGTGTGTGAGCTATGGTTCAAGATTTCTGACTGTGTTCCAGGGGGCGCTGTAGAGCCCCTGTGCCACGCCCGGGTCCCAGTCTCTGTGGCGTCCTGATGGCCGCAGGTTCCAATGTGTGTAGCAATTTTCAAGAGTTTTTGAGCATGTTAAGGCCCCCAAAAACCCCCGGAAGGTTTAATAAAAAATAAAAATAATAATAATAACAAGAATAATCCTTAGAAGAACAATAGGGCTCTTCGCCCCTTCGGGCTTGAGCCCTAATTAAAGCTGCAAGCAGCGATGAACGGGCCCTCGCACCCGGGCTCACCGCCATCGTGTGGCTTTAGTAAAAAGGTGAACGTTGAGAAATATGCATTTAAACTCATAAATATAAGTGCAATATATCAAAGTTTATTCCATATGTGTGCCAATCTTCCTGTTGCCAGTAGGTGGCGCTATCATTATAATGGAATATAGGCTTTCAGATGTGTTCAAGCCAGGACCCTTATCACACATGTGAAGTTTGGGCAAGATCGGACATTTTATGCCTGAGTTATAACATCTTTTATTCCCATGGCGAGACATCGAAATTCGTCATGGCGCCATGGACACGCCTTTTAACAAAAACTCAAGATCTTCACAACTAAACATCACACAGGTCTTTAGATTAGACTGACCACAAAAAAGACATTGATGTCATAAAATTTCTAGGAGTAGTTTGTCACAGTGTAAAATATGTCACTTCCTGTTGCCAATAGGTGGCGCTATGACTATAACTGAATATTGGCATGTAGATCTGTTCAGGTCAAGAGTCTTATCAAACATGTGAAGTTTGGGGCAGATTGGACATTGTATGTCTGAGTTATAGCACCATCATTTTTCATGGCGAATCATCGAAATTTGTGAGGCCGCCGTGGACACGCCCTTTAACGAAACCTCAAGTCCTTCGCAATTTAACATCGCAAAGGGCTTTAGATTACACTGACCAAGTTTGGTATTGATCTGAATAAATCTCTAGGAGGAGTTCGTTAAAGTACAACCCCTGAAAATGGCAAAAACAACACCAATTTTGAAGGGAAAATTCTAAATAATCGACTTCCTGTTGGGATCCGGATTTCGTACCTAGAGACTTTTTTGTAGATATTGGTGAGTTACATGTGTGTACCAGTTTTTGTACATGTACGTGAAACATAGCTCGAGGCGCACTCTGTTGAAATTGTATAGGTGGCGCTATAGAGCCATTCTGCCACACCCGGTGGAATATTGGCCTTCAGATCTGTTCAGGCCAGGACTCTTATCACACATGTGAAGTTTGGGGAAGATCGAACATTTTATGCCTGAGTTATAACATCTTTTATTCCCATGACGAGACATCGAACTTCGTCGTGGCGCCATGAACACGCCTTTTAACGAAAACTCAAGATCTTCACAACTGAACATCACACAGGCCTTTAGATTAGACTGACCACAAAAAAGATATTAATGTCATAAAATTTCTAGGAGTAGTTCGTCACAGCGTAAAATATGTCACTTCCTGTTGCCAATAGGTGGCGCTATGACTATAACTGAATATGGGCATGTCAATCTGTTCAGGTTCGGAGTCTCATCAAACATGTGAAGTTTGGGGCAGATTGGAAATTGTATGTCTGAGTTATAGCAACTTCATTTTTCATGGCGAATCATCGAAATTCGCCAGGCCGCCACGGACACGCCCTTCAACGAAAACTCAAGATCTTCGCAATTTAACATCGCAAAGGCCTTTAGATTAGGCATACCAAATTTGGTGTTGATTTGAATAAATCTCTAGGAGGAGTTCGTTAAAATACAACATATGGACATGACCAAAATTACACAAAATTTGCTCATAATATTACAAATAACCAACTTCCTGTTGGTTTTAGAATTTTGCTCCAAGAGTCTTTTTTGTAGGTATTGGTGTGTTACATATGTGTGCCAATTTTTGTGCATGTACGTGAAACATAGCTCGAAGGCTGTTGATTTTCTTCGTATAGGTGGCGCTGTCGAGCCATTTTGCCACACCCTCTTCTGAATCCTATATCAGACGAAAATTTTCACCTGGTTTTACGCGTGTGCAAAGTTTCATGACTTTTTGAGCATGTTTAAGCCCTCAAAAATGCGATTCATTTTGGAGAAGCGGAAGAATAAGAATAATAATAATAAACAGAGCAGATACAATAGGGTCCTCACACCATCGGTGCTCGGGCCCTAATAAAAAACAAAGCAGATACAAGAGGGTCCTCGCACCTCGGTGCTCGGGCCCTAATAATAATAATAAACGGAGCAATTCCAAGAGGGTCCTCACACCATCGGTGCTCGGGCCCTAATAATAATAATAATAAACAAAGCAGATACAAGAGGGTCCTCGCACCTCGGTGCTCGGGCCCTAATTAATAATTATTATATGATGCAGTCACACTTGTAGCAATAATTGTTAGTTCTGTTGTTGATTCAGGGTTAGCATCATCTGGGGTCCTCTGAGGGTCAGCATCATCTCTTCTCAGGTGTTCTGGATCCAGACTGGAGCTTGTGTAAATCCTAGTTACCACGGGATGAAGATCCAGCAGAAACAGAGAAACACATACAGACATCATTAGCATAGCTGCTGTTCATTAATGTTGCTGCAGAACATCTGTTCAGATGAATGTGTGTGTAATCTGTTTCCTCCTGAGGTTTCTACCTTGTATAGTTGAATATAGTCTAAACATGAGTGTCTTATTTACCATTCTCAATAGATTCTGAAAACATTTTAATGGTGCTTCTAAATAAAATATTAAATGTAATATGTGAGGTGACATGGTTGGGTGTACATTACACAGTTTTAATATCTGCTGTGGAGGTAAAGAACTACATGAGCAGAAGCCATGAATCTGAATTCTAATGATCAGGGATGATTGATTCTGTGCCAGCACCAGCCCTGTCTGTAATGAACCAGCGCTCCTGAAGATCACACACAGCTGGATCAGTTTGAGAAGATTGCAGCTCAACTTTCAGGAAGGTGTATAATCCTATAGACAGGTAAGTGTTGGTGTGATTAATTACTGAGTAGTCCATCGATCCTAATTATTCTGTGGTTTAATTACAGGCAGGATGTTCAGTAATTGCATTAAATAATGTATAGACTATAGCAGTGGTTTTCAAGGGGCCGCGGTGGTATTGCAGGTGGGCCACCAATTACTATTAAAATAAATAATATTGTTAATATATTTAAAAATGTCTAAGTCATAAAAAAACATTATTTCATATATATAATTAAATAACAAAAATAAATGTTAAACTGTTACTAGCGCTTCCACCATTCGAGCTCGCTGATTGGTTTAAGAATAAACCATCAATTTATCTTAGATATTTTTGCTGCATATGCTACAGAACAACAAATCCAAACATGCATGAATGGCTGTTGTGTTTCCTCCTGACTGCTTGCACTGCTGTCTATCCACTGCTGAGCTCTGTCTGGATCTGGTTTTCCCCTTTTGCTGAACGGTGCCAGCCCAAGTTCTTTACTGTTAATTGCCAGTTCATTTTAGGGCTGTGCGTTTAATAGAAATCACGATTTGAGCGTGCACGTTTCTAAATCGCTTGATAGCACGATTTTCCGCGGCCCTGACCTCCCGCAGTATGCTACCCGATCCAATCAGAATGCAGCGCTCCTAGCGCGAGAACAGAACAGACTGGGCATATGCCTAACTTTAGGTTCACACACTGTATGTGATGCGCCTTTTTTCTGAGCCAATGTTAACGGATCAGAGCGTTCACACTGCACGCGGTAAAAGGCTACAAATAACAACATGCAAAAATAATTAATTTCTATCTAACACATGAGCATAGAGAGAATTCTGAGCAAGCACGTGTGGTTTTGTGACAGAGCAAAGGAAACCTGCGTCCGAACAGAGAGATTCGCACTCGTGCATTATTTTAATGTGCTTTCGCGTTATATTTATGCTCTCTCACTGCTGACCACATACACATACTGTATACACACTGCTGCAAACACACAAACGCACAAACATTTGTGTGTGGTTGTGTGGGCGCGAGCTGAAAAAGGTTGGGAACCACTGCTCTATAAAACAATAGTGAATTGAACAACATCACTGTTGAAGTACAAAATAATCATAATTACTTTATTTGGAGTAACTTGCTAAACATAATAAATATATATATGTATGTTTACATTTAATCGTTAATTACAATCACCAAGGTGGTAATGTTGAACACATAAAACCTACAAGTACTCAATAATCTTATGTGCACTCTACAAAACAACTTCTATATACACACGTTTATCTATTACACGTCACTCTCCACCCCACCTCATCTACATCGCACCAAACCGGTGTCTTTCGTTTGTGCTCGATTTGTGCCGTTGAAAGAAACAATGCAACTACGGTCCCCTCTTAAACATAAAAAAACCTTTTTTTAAGTTCACTTACATAATGTCCACCCCATATGGTCCAAATCACTGCAAAACTGTGTCGCTCTTTTGTGCTCGATTTGTGCTGTTACGATGATCATTGTATCTTGTCCGCTTCTTCAGATTCTAGCCTTCCTAATGTGTTCCTGGTCACTCAAGGCCCTACAAAAATATATATTTATCACAAATGTCTGATATTGACCAGACAACTAATCAGATAGTTTGGAAAAGACATAGCAGTAATTGAAAAATAATAATAAATATTACCAAAATGAATTTCATTACAGCAAAGTATATAAAGAAGTGTGCCTTTTGGCTTACAGTATCAAATGCACAGTGAAACATACAAAACATTAGCATTACTTTTGCATTATGAGAACAAAGGCATATTGTGTAGTTTGGGCCTATTGGCTGAACGTGCAGTAAGTTTTTGAGTCATTTCTTAGACAAAAGGAGATAACTTTGAACTAGACTTTTATAATGCTTTACCCTGCAGATTTCTTTCAGATGAGTTTCTACATCAAGTCATTCTTGAGGGTCTGCAACCTGGCTGACAATTTACCACTTTCCAGACAAAGTAAAATCTTCTGAGTGAATTCAAAAGTGTTGGTCAGTGCTTTGGGATAATTGAGGTGTAGTGATTACCAAGAAGGCATTGCCAATTCTGGGGAGGCAGACGACGGCCTCACTTTCAGTGATGACAGAGATTCTCACAGGCTGTTAGTGAACTGGACTTGTGTCATGGTCACTGATGACAGTAAGGACGCCTACTGCAACACCATGAAGCTCTGGCTCAGACTCATCCTGAATGAACCAAAAAGAGACACTACTCACAAACTAACACATGGAAAAGAACAGCTGACGTAATTTATCTTTCTTTAACCAAGTCCTAATTGAAATCCAATACCTCTTTTACAAGGGTCTCATTCTAAGAGGTGAAAAACATAAGATCCATGTTCTGCACACTAGAGGTTGAATGACTCCAGATTTTTTGAAGTCGACTGTTATGACATCAAAGTCGAGTCTGCGTTGACTAGTCACTCACGTCATTAATAAAAACACAAGAGATGGGACTGCTTTGCAACATGCCCCAATTTGCAATTTATTAGCAGAAAATGATACAGATGCCTAGACAGTTCATAATGTTGCAACTTAACAGTAACAATGCAACAATAACTCCCGTTTTAGTGCAACATGTTTTAGTGATGCATTATATGTTGTCATAAAAATGCCAATAATGCAAGCTAGGCTGTACGCCCGGTCACTGTCCCAGTCCAGCTCATTCACAGTTTTTACCTTTCGATCATGGTTTGCATGATTAGTGAAGTTTCTAATTGACCGTTCGCAAAGACCCTCCCCCTTTAGTTGATGTTGCTGTGACAACAGTAACTGTGTCCGACACAGTGAAATATAGATCGTGGAGCAGAGAGGACACGGACAACGTGACAAAGAGCAGGTTACTTTTAATATGAAACAAAGTCTCAACTTTCATATCTGGTCATTTTATTAAAAAAAAATGTAAACAATAAATAGAGTTTTGTGGCTCTTTAATGTGTCTGACAGATCGCTGTAGAGCCTCAGTTAAAGCTGCTAGTGAACCGATCATCTCTTCCTTCTAGTTAATTTATAGCATCAAATAAACATGACTGAACATAACAAGGAGTGCCATTTTATCTGCGGAAAGACGTCAGTACCCGCCTTTATTCAAGTTCAAATCCTTCAACAGTTGTTACGACCGGAGCGATAACACACGAGAGGACATAAACAACACAGCTCATACAATAGGGAATTTATTAGTAAAATCATAGACATAACGATAGGAAAATTATGGGGTAAGACACAACAATAAGGCGCACCGAACCTTCAATTTCAACCCACATCAAATTCAGAGACGGCAGCACCCTTCTTATTGGCCATTTCTAATTCCATTCGTTTTAATGCAAACTCATGATCCAGTTCACAATTTCGTAACTCTAATTGAGCATTTTTGAACTCCACCTCTTTTTCTATCAAAGCTAATTCTCTCAAACGAAAAGCATGATCTCCTACAGAAGGACCAGCCATTTCCTCTACTAAGGGCCTTTCTAAAACACCCAACTTAACAAGATTACTTTTCAGTATGCTCCGCAAAGTTTCCTTTAAATTCCTGTCCTTAGAGGTTATTTCTATTTTATAAAACTCTGCTATCTGCAACAACTGCTCATTTGTATACAATGAAAGCAGTACCTCAGAAGGAGATTCCTCAAAAACAGCATTTCATAAGGATAGCTGTGCCCAGTGGCGAAGCCAGGATGTTTTTATAGGGGTGGCCAGGGAAGGGCCAGCAACCAGGCTGGGGTGGCACAGAAATCTTCATTGTTTTATATAAAAAATGTGTTTGACTATAATCTAGGCATAATGGGCTATTTTAGTGCCTTAAACACAACTGAGTACAATTAATTTCTACTTAACTGAATTGAGATTGCAATTTACGACTTAGATCAAGTAACACTGGGTGAATATGAACATTTTTTATTATTCCTCACCTCCATGTATTTTAAAAAAGGGGCTCACTTTAGCTTTATTGCTCATTCAGCTTCTCAAAACTCGTAAATGCTTGTTCTCCAACATTAATCATGGATGAGGCATGCAATGATAAAAAAACAACAACATAACAGTAGAATTTGTTTATGCATTTAAATGGTTTAATTTTCACATATTTTATAGTATAAGTGCACTGTGCTCACAATTTTTAAATTACTAATAAAAAAATACAAATCAACTTACGTCTGATATTGTGATCTCAAATTGCAGGATAGGCTAGATTTTATTTGAACATGCATTTCAGAGATGTGGTTTGCTGCTTATACACGCACAGTTTGCAGCTTTAATCGTCTTTTCTGTGATTTCATGACTTAGATGTAGTATAACAAGCAAGTGACTACCATGCCATTAGCATGATTAGCAAAGTTGCTAGCATGTTGGTAGCATGATTAACAAGTGACTAGCATTTAGTTAGCATTATTACCAAGGTATCTAGCATGTCGCTAGCATTATTAGCAAGTGACTAGCCATGTCACTAGCATGATTAGGAAGTTACTAGCATGTCTCTATCATGTTTCTAGCATGATTAGTATGCGACTAACAAGTTGCTAGCATGATTAGCATGTTTCTAGCATGATTAGTATGCGACTAACAAGTTGCTAGCATGATTAGCATGTTTCTAGCATGACTAACATGCGACTAGCATGTTGCTAGCATGATTTTACCATGATTAGCACGTTTCTAGCATGATTAGAATGTTTGCTAGCATGTCGCTAACATGTATCTAACATCATTAACATGTTGCTAGCATGTTTCTAGCATGACTAGCATGTTGATAGCATGATTATCATGTTGTGATCATGTTTCTAGCATTACTAGCATGCAACTAGCATGATTAGCATATTGCTAGCATGTCGCTAGCATGTTTCTAGCATGAGTTAACATATTGCTAGCATGTCACTAACATGTTTCTAGCATTTCGCTAGCATGTTTCTAGCATGATTAGCATATTGCTAACATGTCACTAGCATTTTTCAAGCATGATTAGCATGTTGCTAGCATTACTAGCATGCGACCAGCATGTTGCTAGCATGATTAGCATGTTGTTAGCATGTTTCTAACATGATTAGCATGCGACTAGCATGTTGCTAGCAAGATTTTACCATGATTAACATATTGCTAACATGTTTCTAGCATGATTAGCATATTGTTAGAATGTCGCTAACATGTTTCTAGCATGATTAGCATGCGACTAGCATTTTGCTAACATGATTAGCATGCGACTAGCATTAGCATATTGTTAGGATGTTTCTAGCAGGACTAACATGCGACTAGCATTTTGCTAGCATGAGTAGCATTTTGCTAACATGTCACTAACATGTTTCAAGCATGATTAGCATGTTGCTAGCATTACTAGCATGTTGCTAGCATGTTTCTAACATGATTAGCATGCGACTAGCATGTTGCTAGCAAGATTTTACCATGATTAACATATTGCTAACATGTTTCTAGCATGATTAGCATGCGACTAGCATGTTGCTAGCAAGATTTTACCATGATTAACATATTGCTAACATGTTTCTAGCATGATTAGCATATTGTTAGAATGTCGCTAACATGTTTCTAGCATGATTAGCATGCGACTAGCATTAGCATGTTGCTAGCATGTTGCTAGCATGATTAACATTTTGCTAGCATGATTAGCATTTTGCTAACATGTCACTAGCATGTTTCAAGCATGATTAGCATGTTGCTAGCATTACTAGCATGCGACTAGCATGTTGCTAGCATGTTTCTAACATGATTAGCATGCGACTAGCATGTTGCTAGCAAGATTTTACCATGATTAACATATTGCTAACATGTTTCTAGCATGATTAGCATGCGACTAGCATTTTGCTAACATGATTAGCATGCGACTAGCATTAGCATGTTGCTAGGATGTTTCTAGCAGGACTAACATGCAACTAGCATGTTGCTAGCATGTTGCTAGCATGATTAGCATTTTGCTAACATGTCACTAGCATGTTTCAAGCATGATTAGCATGTTGCTAGCATTACTAGCATGCGACTAGCATGTTGCTAGCATGATTAGCATGTTGCTAGGATGTTTCTAGCAGGACTAACTTGCGACTAGCATGTTGCTAGCATGTTGCTAGCATGATTAGCATTTTGCTAGCATGTCGCTAACATGTTTCTAGCATGATTAGCATGTTGCTAGCATTTTCTAGCATGACTAGCATGCGTATAGCATGTTGCTAGCATTATTTTAGTATGATTAGCATGTTGCTAGCATGTTTCTAGCATGCTAATCATGCGACTAGCATGTTGTTAGCATGTTCTTAGCATGATTAGCATGTTGCTAGCATGTTTCTAGCATGACTAGCATCCAACTAGCATGTTGCTAGCATGATTAGCATGTTGTTAGGATAGATAGATAGAAACAGTCAGATAGATAGATAGATAGATAGACAGATAGAAACAGTCAGATAGATAGATAGATAGATAGAAACAGTCAGATAGATAGATAGATAGAAACAGTCAGATAGATAGATAGATAGAAACAGTCAGATAGATAGATAGATAGATAGATAGATAGATAGAAACAGTCAGATAGATAGATAGATAGATAGAAACAGTCAGATAGATAGATAGATAGATAGATAGATAGATAGATAGATAGATAGATAGATAGAAACAGTCAGATAGATAGATAGATAGATAGAAACAGTCAGATAGATAGATAGATACAGTCAGATAGATAGATAGATAGATAGACAGAAACAGTCAGATAGATAGATAGATAGATAGATAGATAGATAGATAGAAACAGTCAGATATATAGATAGAAACAGTCAGATAGATAGATAGATAGATAGAAACAGATAGATAGATAGATAGATAGATAGAAACAGTCAGATATATAGATAGAAACAGTCAGATAGATAGATAGATAGATAGAAACAGTCAGATAGATAGATAGATAGATAGATAGAAACAGATAGATAGATAGATAGATAGATAGAAACAGTCAGATAGATAGATAGATAGATAGATAGAAACAGTCAGATAGATAGATAGATAGATAGATAGATAGAAACAGATAGATAGATAGATAGATAGATAGAAACAGTCAGATAGATAGATAGATAGAAACAGTCAGATAGATAGATAGATAGAAACAGTCAGATAGATAGATAGATAGATAGATAGATAGATAGATAGATAGATAGAAACAGTCAGATAGATAGATAGATAGAAACAGTCAGATAGATAGATAGAAACAGTCAGATAGATAGATAGATAGATAGATAGAAACAGTCAGATAGATAGATAGAAACAGTCAGATAGATAGATAGATAGAAACAGTCAGATAGATAGATAGAAACAGTCAGATAGATAGATAGATAGATAGATAGATAGAAACAGTCAGATAGATAGATAGATAGATAGATAGATAGATAGAAACAGTCAGATAGATAGATAGAAACAGTCAGATAGATAGATAGATAGATAGATAGATAGAAACAGTCAGATAGATAGATAGATAGAAACAGTCAGATAGATAGATAGAAACAGTCAGATAGATAGATAGATAGATAGATAGAAACAGTCAGATAGATAGATAGAAACAGTCAGATAGATAGATAGATAGATAGATAGATAGAAACAGTCAGATAGATAGATAGATAGAAACAGTCAGATAGATAGATAGAAACAGTCAGATAGATAGATAGATAGATAGATAGATAGATAGATAGATAGATAGATAGATAGATAGAAACAGTCAGATAGATAGATAGATAGAAACAGTCAGATAGATAGATAGAAACAGTCAGATAGATAGATAGATAGATAGATAGATAGATAGATAGATAGATAGATAGAAACAGTCAGATAGATAGATAGATAGATAGAAACAGTCAGATTAAACAGTCTGTAGAGTTAAAGCTCTAGGAGGAGTAGCGATTGCAAAATTTTGGGTCAGAAGAAGAATAATAATAATAAGTTTAAATAGGATTTCAGTAAGTTGGCTTTCTCAAGTCAACTTAATTATTATTTTTCTTCATCTTGCAGTTGTTCCTTTGTTTTTGTCTTATGTCCGAGTTTTTGCAGTTTAATTTTTCCACTGCAAATGAGTGTAATCTGTCCATGCTGACGTTTCAATATAGAGCAACAATACATTTGAACTAATATTCTATGATTAATCTGTTTACCTTCTTACTGATACAGTGGAATATAGTTCATATAGATCAAACCTATATGAGGGAATTCTAAATTACAAACTCAAGGTATTTATCCATGTCTTAAAAAAAAGAGCAGAAATATTTAACTTGCACATGTTCCTCCAATTTCCAAGTTAATGGTAAGCAACTTCTCTACACTAACACATTTTTCATAGTAAAGTGAGTATAATGATACAGCAACACTTTATAATAACAAAAAGTCAGTTCTTGTCAAGAAACTATACTTAACTGACTTAAAGCAACTAGCACATGGACAATGACCTGATTTCTAATTTCGGTTTATATAGGTATATTCCTTCAGTTAGGCCTTTAGAACCTCATTGCAGGTTATTTGTTTCGATTTTAACAATAAAGCTATTTCAATAGATGGCAAACTTAATCACATCTCCTCAGAAAACAATGTAAAGTTTAGAAGAAAAGTGGCTGCTGGACAAAAAGAGGCCTGACAATTTTTATTTTAGAATTAGAAAAAGCAAAAGACATTGATAAATGGTTAAAAAGGCTACTAAATATGTTCCTTTTCAACACTGCTTTGAGACATATAAACTGATTATGTTATGTTAACAGCTAGGATTAATTTCATAGTCACAAATGCATGTCCAGGACCAAAAATTTAAATGAGTGCATTTATTGACCATTACACAAAATAGCCTATGCTATTCTGACTAAATATGAAGCAGTTGTGTACTGCATTACTTTATTTCACAGGTTTGGGGCAACAAAGATCATTCTTTCTGACCAAGGCACAGAGTCTGTTTACCAGGTTTATAGTTTATTGAATAAAGGGGGGGGGGGGGGGTCACTATGAATTAAAGTTGTCATGTGTGCATATGGTTCTGATTTATACACAACTTTTATGGTTCATTGTATACTTATTCTAGTGTATGTTTTGCATACACACCACACAGTTAAGCTTTCAGTGCATACATAAATACAACAAAAGCAAGGCACATAATACAAAAATAAAAATAAATGTGCATAAATGAATAAGTATAAGACAGTATAAAACAAAATAGACAAAGCCTCAAGCATCACACTGAAATCGGTAATAAATCAGATAAAAAAAAAAATAATAATAATTTTCGAGTTGTAAAACCCCTCGTCTTAAAACTATTTTCAAGTTTAGGATTTAGGACGGTATTTTGAACCATTTGACTTGCCGTACATGCTCTCGCTTCTTGTGCTCGCTAGTTCTGATCGTGCTCGGCAACTAAACTGAGATGATGACATCACTGAATCAATGATGAACTGCCTTTAACTGTCATTCTGCATTATTGACACACTGTTTTCCTAATTAATGTTGTTCAGTTGCTTTGACGCAATATATTTTGTTAAAAGCGCTATATAAATAAAGGTGACTTGACTATGTTTGCGTAAAGGGAAACAGACATTTCGAGGGGAACAGATCGACTGCTGCTAACCTTCAATGCTTAACTTAGTTTGCAGGCTACTAAACTAGCCAGTGCAGTGTAGTTCGACTTTAAGCTGCTACTTAGTGCTAGATACATTTTTCCTACACATTTAGAGAGAACTACGATATAACTAAACATTGATTTACCATACATCTCAATCGACTGATTCCAGCGTTTTTGTCGTTGCTACTCTGTGTGACCGTCCTCCTGCCTCCGCGCGCGCTCATCTCATGGGTCACCTGACCTGCACGGCCAAACGTCCGCTGAGCAGAAGTCAGCTCTCAGTCTCCGTACGACCGTTACTGTGTTAGTTAAAAATGTAAAACTGACCCTTAATCAGTGGATCAGCTGTCATCATTGATTGACAGCATTTCTCCTTTCTTGTGTTGATGAACTTGACCAACTACCTATCAGATCTGGGGTGGCCACAGGGGTGGCCGATGAGCTTTCAGGGGTGGCCCCGGTCACCCCAGGCCACCCCCTAGAATCGGCATTGGCTGTGCTCAATAAAGGTTCTTCTGCGCTTGGATGAACTCAACTCGGCACCTTTAGAGGTTGATGTGGCCAAAACATTGCAGTCCATGACAATGACAACAACTTGACTCAGTGTAGGTTCTGCAATACTGGGACCATTTCTTTGTCATGTCACTAACTGGCTCTTTGATCAATGGCTCAGGAAGATCTGATTCAAGTGGTCTGCTATTTCCTGAGTAGCTGTGTTTGAGACATGGAGGATAGCCTGCACCTTTAGGAATAATGAAGATACGTTTTTTTTTTAAGTTGATTAAAGTGTCACAATGATCACCACTCCCCACTTCTCTGCTGTTACTAGTTACCCCAGAAATACTGGCTTTAATATTTTGGGGATCCTCACTAACAATATCAGTTTGAATGTCTGATGCAACACCTGCTTGGTGTTCTCTTCTTTTCTTGTTGAGTTGAATGAGGAGTACACATTTGTTTTATAGCTACAATCCTCATATGGGACGTCACCGCTTCATGATTTTTCAAATGCTTTCTGAGATGACTGAAAACGGCTGATTCAGAAAAGGGCTGCTGAAATGTTCATAAAGGGCATTTAAATATCACAGGCCCCTCAGTACTGAAATGCACAAATACAATCAGTGTACAAGCATGGAAGAGGGCTGATTCTGGAGCCTGTAGTGTCTAAATAACTGTATTCTGGAGGTGAAAGAAGCTGCGCACAACTTACACTTACAGGTCATTTTGGAACCAGCAACATAAAAGGCGAAGAAAAAAATTACAAAGTTTAGACCACCAAATTTTTTACAATTTTAAAACAGAATTGCTTATACTTAATAAATATAAGTTAATTACTATTATCTTACCAAAACATGATAATGGAATACAGCTAACACTGCTTTAAAATGACATGTTTTCCTCAAAACAATCAGTTTTATATAACGTCTATAGATGTAAAATAGCATTATTAAACTTTTTTACAGCATAATGTTCTTAAGAAAAATCTTGAATTAATTTTTGGACTCATTTTTAGGCCAATCATTTCTTTTTTGCAAGCAAATACAAAGTTAAGTAAAATATGATACAGGCAGGGCCAAAGGTTAAATATCAATTAGGAAGATGGTATTTATGAAAAGAACACATTCATGAATTGTTGACTTAAATGCAACAAAAAGCTTTATTTTGTTCAAACAGTCAAATCAGATAAACAATGATATTTGTGAGTGCGTCAGATTTAAGGTCATCACACTAAAACACTGTCTGAAAATAAAACACTTTTAAAGTAGCTATTTAGAGGGGAAAGGGGGTAGGAGGGAAAGAGGGGTGCTTGATAGAATAATTCACATTCATTGGATTACCTGGTATCTTTATCACGTCTCCAGTTTCCTTTCTTAACTCTGTATTAAATTTATAAATTATAAATAAACTAAATTACGAAAGACCGTAGTATCAGTAAGATCTGACGCTATTGGTTCTGCTTTCGGTACTGGAACAAGAGGAAAAAAATAATGTACTATGTATTTTTGCTTAATAATGTTATCGTGCACATTTTATCTCACCAAACATTTCTAATGTGCGATTATATTAAGATCTGCGAGATCGCTCATGCGCGGCGGCTGTCTGTCAGTCACACACACACACATCAAGAACAAACGCGGCGCAAACACACGCATATGGGGCCGTTCACATATCTTGTATTTTGCGTGCTCAAGTTCGTTATTTCAAATGTAGGCGCGCGGTATGCGCGCTCATAATTGAAGCGACCCGGTCGTGATGCGACGAGTTAGTTTTTTCCAGGCGCGTCCGCACCGCATCGAGTTAAAACATCTCAACTTTTCAGAATGCTGCAAGCGCACCGCGTGTCACCTTTTCCATAACAACGTTGAAAGCTCAGCCAAGATGAAGGAACAGCTGATAGCTGTATGTGGATTTTTAAATTAATTTAGTAGGCCAGTGCTACAGCAAGCAATTTTTAGTGCTGCAAAAATCCATTAATCCATTGCTGAAATTTCCGCATCTTCATGGAGAGAGCAGGTCATGGTGCTCAGCAACGACAGACTCTTCAGGAGCAGAAAGCGGCGTGCCTAGCGTTTTCCACTCATTTTTAGACGCGATATCTGAACGGCCCCTTACAGTATGAAAACTCCTGCTTAATACAAAGAGTGACGATTACAAAGTGTGGTTATACTTCACTAGAGTTGATGCAGACAACGCTGGTTGTCATAAGTGCAACAAAAGTTTTGCATGTAAGGCCGGAAACAAGCAATCTGTCAAAGCATCTTTCAAAAGTGCATTATGTGTAGACAGAGAAATGCAAAGTTTTTTACTGCCTAACACAACACAAACAAAACACAAAGTACCGATAAGAATACAGTTAAAGTACCGGACCGTTAAGCAGTATCGGTAAGAGTTGTAATACCGTTAAAACCTTAACGATACCCATCCCTACAGGACACAGAGGTTGCTTTGTTTCTTCTTGATAAGTGAGTATAACACCATTGTCTACAACAGCTGCCTACACTGGACGCGATCAACCGTTTTGTCAGCAGGTCATAAATAGACAACGGCAGACACGGTGTAACATTGCAGCGATGGTTTCGGCACCAGGCCTGTTTTAGCTGCCCTGCTCACAACAAATTAAAGCTCACTTTTGATGAAAAAAAAAAAATGATATATGAGCTATAGACACAATAAATGCAATTGAAACATACTGACATATTCAACATTCAGCCTAATAAGAATATAAACACTAATCATGCTCACCTCGGTTAGATACCTTTTCATTTTTAACATGAACAAATAATGACTAAGACATATAATTCACACTTAACAATTAGCTAAAGTAGAATAAATAATGATTTTATTGCTCCAGGTCTTCAGTTACAAAAACAGACAACAAGGCACAAATGACAAACAAGGACACAAGACGAACTCAGACACAAAAAAGCTATAAATCATATTGACAGCATCTGAGAAAAATATTACGATTTAAATTAAGACTGGCTACTTAGTCTCACGATTAGTTAGAAACCAACAAATAAAAACCTAGCTTCATCACAAGTAATTTACATTTGAGATTATGAGATTATGAGATTATGAGATTATGGACACACACTGAGCTATAACTTGGTTATCACGCATCGGTCACGCTTGCAGTGTGAAACATGGCACAATGGTGTTCTCTTTTTCCCCTTTAATACTAATTGAAAGCAATATTTTTTTCCTGTTGACAGACATCTTTCTATAACATAATAGATTATTTAATATGTGTTTCTCATAGTACCTGAATCCTGGAAACAAATCTTCAGCTCCAGATGTGTGATCCATGATGGATCTGAACCGTTTGACATCCACTGACTCTAGATGAAACTAAGATAATCAAACAGACTTTATACACCTTATTTTGGAGGATAGTTATTTTATGTTGTATGTTAAACCGTTAAAATAATAGTAAACCAAATCAATAATAAATACTATAAACAGTGTGGAAGAAAGCGTATTTCCTCTTCTAAGTGAGTATCAGTGGGCGGGGCTAAAGATGCGGTTTGTAGAAGCAGATGTTGATCTTCTCCTGCAGCGCTGGGCTTTCACTGCACTATTAAATCATCAAGAGCACACTCCACATTCTGAGCTTGGGTTCAATAAAAGATATTTTTAAACTAACCAGAAGGTTATGAGTTTTTTAGTGTGCTTTTATAGTACATTGGCTGGTTTTATGCATAAAGATCCAGGCAAATTTGATTTCTAAGTTCATGACCCCTCTAAAAATAAGGTGCATATATCTACGCTGAATGAGAAAAATAAATGGAAAAATAAATGAGGATCTGCCTTCACTCAAATACATAGAGAGAGTCATATGTAAACACAGTCAGCTTAAGATTCCTCCTGAAGCACTCTTATTTACAATCAATATTAACAGCCTTTCCTAATTTCCTAATGCTAAAAGTCCCGACAAATACACTTTGAAATTACTGGAGATTAATCTTGCAAAAAATTACATCAAATTCAATTGCAAACTTTATTTGCAAAGTGAGAGCACTTCGATGGGCAAAACACAGCTTTCACCCCAAACACAGCTTTTAGGGAGATTATCCCACCACAATCACTAGGTCTCAGAATCTGTTCAGAACAATCTCAGTTTTTTGCTGCTATGGGAACTCTTTTTGACAGCGTGGGTGTTCCCGATCCTGAAGTCTTACTTCACCCCTACGGCCTCGAGCTCATAACACAGGCACAAAATCATCTCTTCTGTAGCTCATGTGCAGAACAGTGTAGTGCGTTGAAAGATAATTGTTCAAGTTCCTCACACCCTCACAGTATTTACAAAAACAGAAGGCGATTGCGACATACCGTCCAAACTGGAATTTGTCAGACATGTTAGAACAAAATAGACTAGGTGCTCCCCACCTCAAGGCCAAAAAGATTCATATGCCTCTATGACTGGTTCTCATGGCCCTGATTAGATCTCAATTCTCACTGTATTATCATGTCAAAAACAGGCCACATTATCTTTCGTACTGGACGTAATGGGGTAATCTGTGCTTTTGGCACGAGTGCTCAGTTGAGGGATGGCCAGTGCATAACCAGTCCTTGACTCCTAAAGGGGTCTAGATCTTGGACTAGGAACCAACCCCTAACCTAACCCGTACCTCCCTCCCTGAGCTTAGAAAATCTTGACCAAAATCCCATAGATAATGCATTGCAGCCATCTTTGACAGTTCGTAGCTCCGAGAGCAGAAAACACAAATCCTCGTTCTTTACGACATCCAACCGAACACAGAAACCGGAGAGAGATAAATACGGCACGAAAAAAGATAGAAAGACAATGGCAAAGTTAAAAGAGGCCTTGCATCTAATATCATGTACTTTTTCTTCAAGAATGCTTGGAGGTGGACCTATCTGACTCTTTCTATCTTGTGTGTTGACTTTAATTATTTGAGTTTCAAGGTTCATCACTGTATTATTAAAAACTTTCCTTATTCATTAAAAACGTATGGGACCTCAGGTGTAACTTCTACGTCAGGTATTATTTAGGTAAAATTCAGATGCAAATTTCTCATTTATTGAGATTTATTTTAATATCAGGTCACTTGGACAGATTTAAAACTATGTTTAGTTTGAAAAACGAGGAGATGTTTCATTGTGATGAATGTATAAGGACATGACAGTACCCCAAAATACACATCTACTAAATGAGGGATCAAACATCGTAATGTTGTTGAATAAGAAAAATATTTTGTGACTTTGAGTGTATTCTTAACCTTGGATCTCATTCTTAAATCAAGTCTCAAGCACCAGAAGCTGCCCAAAATTCATTTCTGAAATGTATTCATCTGTCTATCTGTCTGTCTGTCTATCATTTGTAATTCTTTTTAGGATTCTACATTAATGTATGTGGTATAGTACAAACATTATAAGTGTCCTTATTTCCCTGCAGAGAAGCAGGACTGCTCTGTTGTCCTTCTCTGAAGTTGGCTGGCCTATCTGTAAAAGGTGACCGGTCCAGTGAAGGTGTTTCCAGTCATTACAGAAGCGTTCACAACATTAGCTCCAGGCTGAGCACGCTTGGTCATCTGGACTGGAGCTTTGTCACCTGAGAGAGAAAGAGACAGATTTATGATCCTTACAAAGATGTACATGCTTATAATTATATGTGTACAGTATGTGTGTGTATAGTATAAGGTTATTACCATTTTGACGTTTTTGCTGTTTTTTCAGCATGGATTGTCCTAAATCATTTGGCGACTGAAAGACTTTTAGACCATTGTACACACTGGGTGTCACTGGGGTTAAATGTACTAGTGTAAGATCTGCTGCTGTTGTTCTTGTAATCACGAAACAGTCTCTGTGAATTAAATGGGACCTTGCTCTTGTTTGTTCTCCAGTTGATCAGCCAAATGATTCTGGTGCATCTTCCTCAGGATCTTCACGGTGATCTTCACAGCTTCTTCTGGTCCAGAACAGGCCACCATCTTATCCACCGTTTTCAATCGATCTGCATTCTCCATGTCATACTTACATGATCTTTCTGTAAGTGCCACTGAAACTCCTTCAGTTCAGCTCTCATCAGTTCCCTGAGTGAGTTCAGGAGCAGCTCTTCAACTGATGCCATCGTCCTTCACCGATTCACAGCTACAGGAGACAAGAAGAACAAGATGTGAAGTAGTTTCACTGACATGTGAACTTAAATACTTAAAGTGCTCTTTGGATTATGTCGAGGTGTAGAGAGAACCTACAAACCATATGTGAGTAAAAGTACAGACACCTTAGAGTGAAAAGGACTGTTAAAAGTCAGCAACTCCAGAACGACTTGAGTAAGAGTGATGTTAACACTACTTCAGTGTTGTATTGGTACTGAATACAGCCTCAAACTTGCACTTCAGAGACTTGCAGCTGAAAAACTGATGATTTCTGATTCTGAGTTTAAAACATAAAGGCATTCATCAAATTTGATTTCATTTTTGTTTGTTTGTTTATATGATTCGTTACATTAAATTACCCCTTAGCAAAATGTGCTCATATATTTGTGTAAAGTAGCAAAGAGCAAAACACCCAATATATACTTCAATGCCCTGTAAATGGGGATATCATATTTTGGAGCAGAAATAGACTGCTGCCAAAAAAGTTATGTGCCATGAACCTAGTAATTACAATGTATACTGTAAAATCTAACTAGTAATTGCATTATTCATCACAAATGTGCTGAAGTATAGAGTACAGATACTTCTTCAAGAATGTAGTTGAATGAATGAATGATGCATTTATATAGTGCTTTATTGTGTATTTCTGTACACCCAAAGTGCTTTACAATCATGTGGAGGTCTCTCCTCAACCACCACCAGTGGTTAGAGAATACAGATAGAGATTAAAGGTTGTTAATATCATTGATATTTAATAAAACTACAAAGAAGCCAAAATGATGCTTAAGTACAGTTACTACTTAACACCACTGGGAATATGAAATAAAATGAAGCTGTGATCAGATCATGTCTCTCAGAGGAACCTCGTCCAAACCCTGCTGTTAAACAGTCAGTGATTCCACACACACACACACACACGCGCGCACACACACGCGCACACACATACGCGCACACACACACACACACGCGCACACACACACACACACGCGCACACACACACAAAAGCAGTCAGAAAAACGTCAACAAGCTTGAGGCGAGGTAAAAAGCTGAGGTGTGTCACTAAATGCGTTTCTGTGCACCCACTGGATTATGAATATTCACATTCATATGATGATCTAAATGAATTAGGTTGTGAGGGAAATGTGTGTATTTAAGAAGAGAAAACAGACAGAGTTGAGAGACAAATGAAAAGTTGAATGAACAGATTCAATATTTGGATAACACTTAAATTACAGGTTAACTGAATGTGCTGTAAATGACTTTTAGGGTTGCACTTTAGTAACTGTAATATTTGAGTAGCTTTGCTAAAATGCATTAGTAGTATTTTCTGTATTAGTGTAACTGAATGAATCTGTGGTGTGCGCCGTGTTGAAGAGTAGCTAAGAACGACAGGACAGCACTGAATTGGGTCTGCAGAGAGAATCTGTTTCTATATAGACACATAACCAGTAATACTTCCGTTCGGGAGAGAGGAGGAGAAAGGAGAGGGAAAATTACTCTGTACACTTACACTTATACAGCATATGAAACACCACAATAATGATCCTAAAACAACTTGAAAACATAAAAAATGGCTGGTAAGGCATACCTGCAGAGAATATATATCTTTACAAAGATAGTCACGACAGCTTCAGCTCACACACCAGTAACACTGTCAACAAAAATAACAATCCAGAGGACACAGATCCTTTTAATGTATCCTTACAAACACTTGTTTAAACAGTTATAGAAGAGCACTGAATGTGTATAACAAGAGAAAATGAAGAGTGAAATCAAATCATTTTAACCTTGTAACATTTGTTAGATTAAAACCGAAAACGACTGATGTCCAGAATCAATACAATACATTACAATGATAAGTCAGGGTTTAGAAGAAATATTTCCTAACCATGAATAATGATCATGTTCCTCTTTCCTGGTCCTCCACTGAACTGCGTCTCGGGCAGATGTTCCTTTAAATCTTTCAGAACTCAAACCTGTTAAACCTGTCAAAGAGACTCAAGGCATGTGAGTAAAACTGTGTCGTCAAAAGACCCACACACAACATATCTGATGTTAAAGGTAGAAAGAGACAGACAACACTGAAATGTATAGTTATGGGATCACAGCACTGTCTGCAGTGGTTTCTCTGAGCTCGGAGCTGCCAGGGATGGGCAGGATTTCAGATACATGTATTTAAAATACGTTTTTGAACATACTATTTTGTATTTAAAAGCTTTTGGAAAAAAATCTAATGTATTTAAATAAATTTAAGATTAGTATTTTTGTATTTTGTAGATCTGTGATGCTTTTTTCTCTGATCACATGCCGGTATTGTTTGAAGCTACTGTTTGCTGTCAAACAGTTAAACCTCGTGCTGCTGCTCGCACTTGCTGAGTTATTAACCCCTCCACTGCTGCTTACTTCTCTACTGCTTTCAGTCAAAACTGCATCATGCCTGAAAGTGTGTATAATGATACGGAGTCTTTGAGCTCTTGGTTTCTCGACACCTGTCAAACTGCCATTGACATAGCGGCTCCATTAAAAATCAGACGGACTAAAACTAAGTCTGAGCCTGGCTGAATGAATCCACCCGTACTTCCAGACAGCAGTGTCGAAGAGCTGAGAGGATATATTCTTTTCAAATATCAAGGGATCGCTGGTGCCATTACCAATCCACTTTGAGAGAGGCTAAAAGACAATATTTTTCTGATATTGTCCTGTTGAACTCCTGCAAGCCTCGTGTTTTGTTTAAGGTTATTAATTCTGCTCTGAATGCACCACCGACTGTTGCAATTGATGCTTCGCTGGCTGTGTGTGAAAACTTTCTCCATTTCTTCATTGATAAAGTATTTTCTGCCAGAACACTTATTTCACCCCCTGGTTTCGATCCTTCAGTGTTTGTCCCCTGCTCTGCTGTTCAAGACACTTTTAAGCCTGTGACTCTTTGTGCAGGAGATTGTTGATCATTTGAAGCCCTCAGGTTCTCCGGTTGATACTGTCCCTCCTCGACTTCTTAAAGAGGTTTTCCCGACTATTGGACCATCATTTACTACAGTTATTAATAGCAGTCTGTCCTCAGGAGTGATTCCTGTTAATTTTAAACATGCCGTTGTGCAGCCCTTGTTGAAAAAACCTGGGCTGGATCCTACTGTTTTGGCTAATTTTAGGCATATTTCCAAATTGCCTTTCCTTTCAAAAATTTTGGAAAAGATTGTCTATTCCCAGCTCATGGACTTTATAAATGAACATAATATTATTGAGATTTTCCAATCCGGTTTTAAAACATTACATAGCACCGAATCAGCACTTTTAAGAGTCTTTTATGACATTTTTTTAACTACTGACTCTGGCCACTGTGTTGTCCTTGTACTTTTAGATTTGACTGCTGCTTTTGGTACAGTAGATCATGAAATACTGATTACTCGTTTGGAGCAGTGGGTGGGCATCAGTGGTACAGCGTTAGAATGGTTTAGGTCCTACTTGTCCCAGCGAACTTTCTGTGTTGGCCTTGCTGACTATGTTTCCTCGACTGCTCACTTGTCACATGGGGTGCCACAGGGCTCTGTGCTTGGCCCTCTCTAATTTTCCATCTATCTACTCCCACTTGGTTCAATTCTCAGGAAGCATGGTATTTATTTTCATTGCTATGCAGATGACAGTCAGATCTATGTCCCTCTTAGAAAGTCAGACTCCTACTGTGTTAAGCCTCTGCTAGCGTGTTTACATGACATTAAGGCCTGGATGTCTCTTAATTTTTTACATTTTAATGAAAAAAAGACATAAGTAATGGTCTTTAGTGGTAGTGGCACTTCTGTGACCCCGTTGGTTGATCTGGGTTCCTTAGCACAGTATCACAAGCAAATTATTACTAATTAATCTAGGGGTAAAGGTGGACACTGACCTTAAGTTTGAAAACCAGATTAAAGCCGTAGTGAAGTCCAGCTTTTTCCAGTTAAGGCAGCTGGCAAAAATTAAACCAGTCCTCCAGAAACAGCACTTTGAGACAGTAATTCATGCCTTTGTGACCGCTCGGCTGGACTACTGCAATGCACTTTATTTGGGGGTTAATGGGTCCTCTATTGCCCGTCTGCAACTGGTTCAAAATGCTGCTGCTCGTCTTTTAACTGGCACAAGAAAATATGAGCACATTTCACCTATTTTAGCTTCACTCCACTGGCTGCCTGTGCATTTTAGGATTCAATTTAAACTACTCTTGTTTGCTTTTAAAGCCTTGAATGGCCTTGCCCCACGGTATCTCGGGGAGTTGCTGCACCCCTACATTCCCAGCCGCTCTCTCAGGTCAGCTGACCAGCTGCTCCGGACAGTGCCTGGAACCAGGCTAAAACTCAGAGGAGAAAGAGCTTCTGCTGTTGCAGCTCCAAAACTATGGAATGTATTGCCATTACACATCAGACAAGTCTCCTCACTGTCTCATTTTAAATCACTGCTCAAAACCCATCTCTTTACTCTGGCTTTTAACGCCAGGTAATCGTGATTGATGTGATTTAACTGTGCTGTGTGTGAGAATTTTATTTATTTATTTAATTTGATTTTATTTCTATAATTTCATGTTGTTTTATCTTATTCTATTACACTTATTTTATTGTGTTTAACTTTTTATCCTATTGTGTTTTTTATTGTTGTGGTGTACAGCACTTTGGAAACCTTGTGTTATTTAAACTGTGCTATATAAATAAAGCGGATTGGATTGAGTCATAGCAAGCATTAGAGTAACCGTAGAGTAACAGTTAATGAGTTCAGATGGAGGTAATTTTGCTATTCTAATAGTTTAATAGTATGTCATATATGATTGTTCGAGAGTTACTGTTAGTTGCAGCAGTAATAATTTCTTATTTTTCATGGTCAAAATGTCAATCTAACAACAGCAGCAGTAAGAGTGAACCGAGTGTTGTAGTTACAAGAGAGCTCCAGCAGGGGATCTATGTTACGGTGCACCTCGCTTTCTCCCTTCAGTCAATACAAACATGATTTGAGGAAAGTTTGCCTGCGCACCTTTCATTCAATTATTCCCCTTTTCAGCTATTAATCTTTCAACATGTTTTATTGTTGACCTGGGTATTATATGAGTTGGTACATGTGTCAAAAAATATTCTGAGTATTATGAGAGGTGTAAAGCGTCATGTATGTATGTTATCAGCATAATTGTGTTTTGAATCTCTTGTTTATTGCCGTGTTTACTCTAGTAAAAGTGGAAAATACTTCTGAAGGTATAATTGCTGGTTAGAATTGTATGTATAATGCTTGAAATATTATTTTGTATATGTAAATTGTACTGACATTGCATATGTCAAATTGTATGTCACCCTTACCACAATTACCCATTTGCTTTGGAAACATTCCAGTAATCACAAAGTGCTGTTCTGAATTATCTTTATTCATACTACTATGGGGCATGAATGGGTGCATCTGATTGGTTGACAAACATTCTAAGGTGTGCAATTTCTTTCAGGGAAACACACAGCTAAAGTAGTTCCAGGCAGGTCTTGACCGCATTACACTTCCATGTCACTGATTTCAGTTATTTCAAAGATCTTTACAGCTGATTTCAGAAGAACATTAGCTATGATTTTGTACATAAAGCCCATACTCCACCCCTCAAATGCACACACATACAGTACACACACACACACACACACACACACACACACACACACACACACAGAAACATATTCTCAGCGCTGCTTTGATGATTTTATCTGTAAAATAATTGAGCGCCTTTACAGTGTGCTAACAGTTTTCTACAAGAGCACTCAACACTGTTTTGTAATCATTAAAAATGGTCCTTTAATATTTAGGTTTACACTAATAAGTGCCTTTGCTTCATCTAAGATGTTTCCTCTCAATGTATTCTGGAGGCCTGAAAAGCAAAAGGAAGTCAGCAGATATCCACGTGTATCAGTGACCATGTTTATGGAAGTGCAGTTCTGCCTGCAATCTGGAAACACAGACAAAACCCCGAAGGATGCGGCAGTGCTCTTACAGGCAGGTCTAGGAAGGAGGAACATAAACATGGATGATAATGCGGATCACACAGAGGAAAGCCACAAGTATAAGCAAAAATCCACTCGGAAAACATCGGGGTTTTTCAGCTTTCTTTTCAGATCCCGTGATTTATTTTGTAGTAGTTCTACTGCCATTCTTTTTTGACATCTTTCTAGTGTAATGTGTTAAAATGTCTGTACGCATGAAGAGGGATATCTGGAAGAGCTGGACTGATTCCCAATCACCAGGAATGAATGAAAGGCTGGTTGTTGGAGTTATTCTGGTATCCACTTACTTTAGTACCTCAAACCACTGGATTGTTGCAAATATCACTGTATGTAAAGTTAGTAAGGCAGTGACCTGCAGATTGGCAGGCGAACCTAACAAACTTTATGGCAGCTCCCTGACAGCAAGCAGTTTCGGTCCAGATTTGGCCCACATCTGGCCCGCATGGATTTCATGCGGGCCAGATGTGGGCCGGATCTGGGCCGACACTATGTTGCTGTCTGGGCTGGTACAGATCAGAAAATCTAACTTTATCTGATTACTGTGGTAGGAGCCAAAATGTGTTTGGGTTATGTGTTGTTCTCATTTTGACCATTGAGTGGTGCTGTGATATCAGTGTAAGAGGTCATTGCCTGAGACCCGTACGGGTTGGGGTCTGTATTTTAAATGATCAGTCCGAATCTATTACTTCGGGCCCCGGGTCTGTTTAATATTGTGTGTAATACCTGTGCGATCGGAGTCATCGGATCGTCTGTGATCAGACACTGCTTGTGTTTTTTGTAACTTGTAAAATTAGGAAAAGTAGAGTGTGAGCCAAAAAAGGGAAGGAAAAACATCTCTCTCTCTCTCTCTCTCTGCCATCAGAAGCAGAGCGAGCAGACTCAGGGCCCTATGATATTAGAGTAAAATTCACATTTTCCCATCCAGCACCACGTTGTTTAATGAGCAAATGCATTTGCGCTCATCTGTGTGCCCATAGAGCTGGCACAATGCTATTTTAAGACTGCCCCATAGACCAGCTCAAACCTGGTCTGAAGTCTGGCACAATGTCTTTTCTTAGTTATTTAAAGAGCGTACACACTGCTTATTAAACACAGGGACGCACAGCAGCACACAAACATGACAAATATTACAAATTAGAGGATTGCAGTGCATAAGATTTTTTATAGGCTAATTAAATATATTTATACATATACTATTATATTTATACAATGTATAGAATTGTATATTTATACAATAGTAGTGTAAGAAAATCTATAAAACTGTCTTTATATTCAAACTATATTTCTAAAAGCATGCTTTCTGACCAGTTATTATCATTTGAAGTTAGTGACGATGATGATGATGATGGAGAATATGGAGGAGAAGAAGACAGTTATGGAGAAGAAGAAAGTTATGGAGAAGAAGAAGAAACATCCATCTTCTTCTCCTCCATATATGAATCATAATCAAAATGAACAGGCGGTTATAGCATATTTGGTGCCTGGACCATAATTGCTCGTTTAATTTCAATGAGTAATGTTTGAATAACAGAACTACAGAGACCTTCAGTGTGTGTTTGACAACATAATTGTTTAACAGTAGATGTGATGCTATGACTGTGGTATATATCAGGGCTTGAAAACGAAAAGAAAATTAAATCGGTTCACTCCGAGCAGAATCGATATTTTAACGTTTCTGTTCCTGCGTTCCTCTGAATTATTTCCATTACAAAACCGATTCGGGTGGAAAAAATACCGGTTAATAACGTTATTAAAAAAACAAAAAATGTACGTGTCTATAATTTTCCTAATAATAATGTAACGCGCTTCGTTTCTATATGCAGGCTTTACAGTTCTTACCGTGTGCTAGCTCGTTGGCTTTGAGCTCGGCAGATCATAACACTTGATTTATTAAACATAAAGAGGTGAACATTAGAAATAAGCCACATCTGATTACACAGTGTGCGTCACCTGGGGCGGCAGTAGCTCAGTGGTTCATGTAGGTTGTCTACAAACCGGAAGGTTGGTGGTTCGATCCCCGGCTCCACCTGACCAAGTGTGGAGGTGTCCTTGAGCAAGACACCTAACCCCAGCTGCTCCCGATGAGCTGGATGTGCCTTGAATGGCTGACACCGCGGTCGGTGAGTGAATGGGTGAATGTGAGGTAACTTGTAAAGCGCTTTGGATGGCCATGTGGTCTGTTGAAAGCGCTATATAAATGCAGTCCATTACCATCTTTCTCTCTACCTCTCATAGTCTAACTGCACGCAGGATATTCTCTCCAGCGCTTCTAATTGCGGGTCTCTATTCTCGCAATATTACCTTTATATCTTATTTAAAGTTATAGAACATTCATTTTAATCTTAAATTTCACTCTATACAATAAAAGTAATGTAATAATAATAAAAGTACAGCGTTTTATATACTCAAAAATAAAAAATAGAGATCTAACGTTAATCAACCTGCTGTGGTTAGTCATCTTTTCTAGATTTTGGCCAAATGTAGGCAACTAAAAAAAAAAAATCTATCAACACTTTAAAGACATCAAAGTTTTTTTAAGATATTGTAAAAAAAAAAAAAAAAAAAAAAAAAAAAAAAAGGGTGAAAGTGAAAAAAAGTATGGAGTGCGCTCCCCGAATTCCCATTTATCAAAAGATCTCTCTCTAAATTAATGCACTAAATGTAATTCCCTAATTATCACTTATTACTGTTTACCTTAATAGCAGCTTTTAACTAAATGTAAAGTGGTGATGCAATGTCTTTATATCCAAATTAAGGTAAAACACTAATTGGATGCAGGTTTCTCAAGTGCTGGGTTAAATGAACAAAAACTTTTAAAGTTTCATTAATATTCCACCCGTTTAAATGGCTATCAATACTGTAAGTGAAATAAACATCAATTCACAGGTCACTAATCTTAATCAGTGGTGATAAATACTTTCACTTTAAACCAGTTTACTGTAAACTCAATATCTTCAAAGTATCAAAATTATAAATGTCATAAACCCAATGTAATGCAAATCTTCAACAGAAATTGGTTTGAACTATTTACTGGAAAAAATAAAGTATGTACATAATATATATAGTTCAAATATCAAGTGCAATTCAAATGAAACACAATTAAATAAACCCAAAATTAAAACGAAGCCGGCAAAATGACTAAATGGCCACTCAATGAACTAAAATGACTACCCCAACAGTCATAGGAGGAGACGTTGCAGGCCTGAAGTGTGGCTTGGGAGCGGGGAGACCTTAAACACAATGGCGCAGAAAAACCAGAACTCGCTGCTGTTGTAGTGCTGATAGGCGTGTCGTCGTTCACGCCGCGGCAACGCGATGCTTGCGATGCTGGTGATTGAAGACGTCGTCCGACAGCTAAGCAGGAAATGCTTCTGGAGATGAGTGCATTTTTTCAGACGATGCACAAAAAGGCAACCGCGCAGACTACACGCTGGCAAAGTCCTTATAACTAAATCGTTCCGACTAGCAGTTCACTCTTTCTCCTCATGGAAAACTCTGACCGAGTTCCGCAAAACCATAAACTTTCACAATGTAAACTTCTATAAAAATGTCTGTAACTCACTCTTCGTGCAGTCTACAAGTACATGTACTATCACAAACATTAACTTGGTGTTTTACCAGATTTCTAAAGTGACAGTCACAGCGCGATGTCTCTCCATCTTCTCCTCCCGATCTCTTCTTCCTCCACCTCGCGACCTCTCACCCCGATTGCTGATTGGATCTTTCTTCCGGGTATATACATTTTAATTAACTCAATTTTTTAACACACAAAAACATTATATGTGAATGAATACTTTACAATTAAATGAATGAGTAAGGCCTGCAATTTCTTATGGAGGATTGAACACCTACGGCGAGATGTCTTGACCTCTGTCATTCATCTGTAGCAGGGGCATAGCCATCATTTCAGAAGTGAGGGGGGGACAGAAAACACACACACACACATATATGAAACATTGTAATATTTCTGTAATCTATGTAGCCTACCAGTCAACAGTTTTTGAACAGTAAGATTTTTTATGTTTTTAAAGCAGTCTATTCTACTCACCAAGCCTGCATTCATCTGATCCAGTGTACTGCAAAAGCAGTAATATTGTGAAATATTTTAACAATCAAAATATTTTTTCCATTTGAATATATTTTAAAATGTAATTTCTTCCTGCTCAAACCTTATTTTTCAGCATCATTACTCCGGTGTTCAGTGTCTGATATGCTGATTTACTGATTATCAATATTTAAAACAGATACATTCTGTACATTATTTATTTTTATTTTTTTGGAAAATAAATCATAGAAATTAATACTTTTATTTAGCAAGGATTCTTTAAATTGATCACAAATTATTATAAAGACATAATTTTACAAAAGATTTCTATTACAGATAAATGCTGTTCTTCTGAACTTTCTATTCATCAAAGAAACCTGAATAAATTCTACTCAGCTGTTTTCAACATCATAAGTGTTTTTTTCTGAGCAGCTAATCAGAATATCAGAATTATTTCAGAAAATCCTGTGACTGCAGTAATGATGCTAAGAATTCAGCTTTAAAATCTCAATTTACATTTTGAAATATCTTCAAATAGAACACTGTTATTTTAAAGGGACAATAAGTAACTTTTTAGGTATTTTATTATCTAAAATCAATATTTTTATTCATAAATATGCCCTCAATGGTGTACAAATACCTATGCCAATGTTTAAACTAATCCTTGTAAATGAAGAATTTATTATCTTTATATACATGGGACGGGTAGGTCGACGGAGGCTTCCATGTAGTTCCGCCATCTTGCAAAACTATAATAGCAGAGAGGGACAAAAAGTACTAAGCCAACGCGTTTCCACAGCGCGTCTTCGGTCAGAGCCAGAAACGCAGGTGCAGAGCAGTGAGAGGCGCTTGAAACTGCACCAGCAAGTTTAAAAGTCTGGATTGCATTCTTATTATGGACCATACATATGCTGTGCCACAGGATAAGAAAACATCGTCGCCAAAACAGTCAAAAATAGAACGTAAAAGGAAACGTGACCGTAGATTACAGAAAACAAGAGTTAATGTCGGGGAAGCTTTTTCTAGGTGGAAAGAGCTAATGCTTGATAAAGATTTCAAAAGAGACGCTGAAGTGGCCAGTTTTCTTCTCGACAGGTAAGTCAGTGTTACAATCTATATTATAATATTTTTTTTATATCTAACAATGCATATAATTCAGAAAATATAACGAATAAATTAGACATAACTACTAATTACAATATTTCATGTTTTCCACAGTCAGTAATTCATACTGTAACATTCGTTTGTTAGTTGTCATGTTGCAGTTTGTTTGAAATAACACACCTGTTCACCTGAAGGAAAACTCTACGAAGTGCTATTAGAAGACATCCTGTCAAAGCTTTTTGGTACATATCGCCTACCGTAGATGCAACGCGCATTTGAAAAAGCGAGGCGCTGGAGAGCAAAATTAGTTTGAATGCAAAATACAATTTCACCACTAGATGGGAGTAATTCCTACTCAGTGTCCCTTTAAATAGGCTAGTAAAAAAAATCAACATTTTACTTTTTTGCTGTACTTTGGATCAAATAAATGCAGGCTTGGTGAACAGAAGAGACTTCTTTAAAAACATTAACAGGCTAACTGATTAAAAACTGTTGACTGGTAGTGGATACTATAGACAGCTTCTGATTTCTAGCTTTTAATTGTCTTAGAAATCTATAACTGCTGGACAATAACAAATAATATATTTTTTATTTAGTACAAACATTTTTTTTATCACATAGTAATGCAGAATAGTTTCTATACTGTAATAAATGCTATGTCAATTAGTACTGCCTTCATATGCTTTATTTATCACCTGCTGGAGATGACTTGAAAAACCATATATCATCGCAATCTTATGTTAAATTGTTTTCATACTGCTATAGCTGGACGCTGTTGCCCATATTAGGAGTTTCCTGGTATGAATTTCTGCGTGAGAGCGCGCTCCGGCGTGGAGTATGAATGAAACACCCACTGCAGGAGAGTTTAGCGCTCTGTGATGTTCATTTCGACTTCTGGGTCCGAATAAAACATCAGGTCATGCGCAGACTATCCTGTTTAAATTTATATTTATTCACAGCATATCTTGAAAACCTCTATGCGAACTCTCTTGACCGTGAATTTCCGTGATATTAAAAGTCCTCTGTGTAATCTATGCCCCTGATGTGTACTATGAAGTTCTTCACAGTCTAGAAGAAGAGGGCCTGTTGGACTGTTGGACAACCATCCCTTACGATCTGGAGGGGGACTCACACTCCGGGTTTTGGGTCACGCAGATGAACAAAGTTATTGAATAATAATATAAAAGTATGTAAGAGTAGTGTGTTGCTTCACTTAAGCACACAATGAGACAGTCAACTGAGCTAAATGTGATAGACTTTCATTTTCTTCTGACATATATAGCAATTGTAAGTCACTTTTATCCAAAGCAAATTAAAATTGCTATATCAGTCAGAGGGCGCACGCCTCTGGAGAAACTAGGGGTTAAGTGTCTTGTTCAGGGACACGTTGGATTCGAACCTGGGTCTCTCACACCAAAGGCATGTGTCTTATCCACTGCACCAACACCACCCCCTAAATGTTGTTTGATACAAAATAACACTATTTTCAGAGCTGTTTGAAACTGACTGGGAGATGTTTGCTGGTGTGGCTGAAGAACCTTGTGGAGTTGAAGTCCCAGAACTTGAGTCCCGCTGACTCCAGCTAGTATGGAGACTGTACAGTCCATGATCAACCCCTCTGCATCGTCAGAATCATTTGGCAGAGACGTTTATATATCAATGGTTCAGTGTATTGAAAGTCTATGTGTGACACAAAGAAACACCTAAGATATCAAAAGATTTAATGGAATGAAGTTGAACATTTGCAAACAAACTGCCTGTTACCAGTTACTGCTGTGACATTACTTCATTTTATCATGGGAGTAACTGTGGGTTAAAAAACTAAATCCTCATTCATTTTGGTTTTAAAGTGAACCATTAATAACAGCAAAACAATGGTTTTTGTAAAAATGAATAAAGTTATTCATAGAAACAAGAAAATGTCAAATATAATGTCAATAAAACAAAATTCATTGCCTATATTGACTTACGCAGTTACTTGTTAGTTTTCCCTAGGAGTGAGTTGTTCCCCCCTGTCGAAGGTTTACCCATGGCATATGGCTAATGTCATAATGTTTTTGAATTCACTGAATGTTTTCAGGTGCGCTGAGAGAAATGTGATTGTAGGACTGTAAGCATGGGAGACAACAAACATGGGAGCAGATACAGGCCAGCCTAAACCAGGACATGGACACCTTGGCAGTCTACCTGCGTGAGTGGCGTTTACAGCTCAGCATCGGTAAGACAGTTGTAGCAGCTTACCACCTGAACAACAGTGAGGCCAGACGGGAACTGGACATATTCGTTAATAACAAGCGTCTTGAGTTCCAGCAAGCCCCACGGTACCTTGGCGTACGCCTGGATAGATCTCTAACATTCAAACAACACCTTGAAGAAGTGACGGCCAAAGTGTCATCAAGGGTGGCAATAATTCGACGTCTCGCTGGTACTAGCTGGGGTGCAACTGCCAAGGTGCTTCGAATATCAACAGTAGCTCTCGTCTTCTCCACAGCTGAATACTGTGCCCCAGCCTGGTGCAGAAGCCCACACGCCAGGAAAGTCGACACTGCCATAAACACCGCCCTTCGGACTATAACTGGCTGCCTGAATTCTACCCCTGTCTACCATCTGCCAACACTAGCAGGAATTGCCCCGGCCGGCCTCCGACGAGAGGCTGCTACCCTCGCTCTTGCAAGGAAAGCCCAAAGATGCAACTGGCATATCCTGCACGATACCACCACAACAGCACTGCCTCCTCATAGACTGAAGTCCCGCCACCCGTACAACAAGGCGGCACAAGACCTGCTCAGGTCCATCCCTGAGGACCTGTCTACAGAGGCATGGATCGCGGCAGCTTGGAAGCAGGAGTGGGAGTCAGCAGGACCCTCACGAATCCACCGTTACATCTTTGACCCTGGAGGCGGTCTTGAAGGAGAGGATCTGCCACGTCGGCAATGGACTCTGCTAAACCGCCTGCGAACTGGGGTGGGACGTTACAAAGCATTGATGAGGAAGTGGGGCCTGGAGGACAGAGCAGTGTGTGAGTGTGGGGAGCCAGAGCAGACCGCTGAGCACATAATCACCACCTGTCCACTGTATAAACCACCTTCGGAGGCCGGCCTCTTCGACGTGGGACCTGAGATGAGAACGTGGCTGAGTTCTACTGAGCTGGACATTTGATGACGACACACGAAAGAAGAAGAAGTAGGACTGTAAGCGCTGACAATAGGAAAACAAACATTGTGCTGTGTGTCACAGTCATGGTGGGATCTCACATTTATGACAAAGTCCTTCTGTTCACTAGGCAGAAGGGGCTCGTGTCCCTGTCCGGTGAGCCACTGCATGATTCGTCCAACAGTCAAACTTTCTGGAGCAATATTGGTGTTGCCTGGGCCATCTTGCTCTTAGAAAAGAGATCAAATGTAAGTCTGGATAACTAAAGGAAGGCATCATCTTTTTAATAGATTTTCAACTTAATACAATTAGTTTATTGATGCGATTCCACTGGACTCTGTCCATTTGCTTGGAGACAACCTTCAACCATTCTGTATCCTGTGTTTGGGATCCTAGTTTTTATGGAGATGACAGCATCATCCAGTTCACTGTCAGATAGACTGCTGTATGTAAGTCTTGTGGACAACCTGTGGTAAGGGCATGTCAATGAGCAGGGACAGCAGCTCCTCAGAAAAACTAAATGTTGGTCGGCCGCATCCTCCTTCTCTAATAAAAACACAGGGACTCTCTTGGGAAAGAGCTGCGTGGATCATTCTTTGAAGGGATAGAAGACACTCCACAATTTTAGCTGGGATGTTTAAAATGCTAGATGCAAATGTCAGAATAAAGGCATCCTGATTTACAACGGATAAAGTATGGTTGACTTAATGTGTCAGTGATCCTTGATTCCAGACGCTGCAGTAACGGAGTAGCCAGTGGTCCCTGTAAATGGCAGAATACATATTAGCTGCAATACATGCCACCGTTAGCCATACCAATTCAACATTATGTAACGTTAGGCTAGATAGACATTCCGGACACACTGCTCCGGGTGTGTGCTCACAGTGTGTGTGTGTGTTCACTGCTCTGTGTGTGTGCATTTCGGATGGGTTAAATGCAGAGCACAAATTCTGAGTATGGGTCACCATACTTGGCTGAATGTCACTTCACTTTCAAAACATTACAACTGAAGTATATTTGCAAATTAAAAGGGGTAGCTAAGTTAACGTTATCATTATTTTGCAAGCTAAAGCAATTACTTCGTCTGGCTCAGCTGTCATTACTGCTCTGGTTGACATTGCTAAGCATATGATAGCAGTTAAGTTAATTGCATGTCAATCAGCGAAACAGGTCAAGTTCTAACATCACTAACTATAACGTTACTTTCACACAGAGCACTTCATCAACGCTAATGTCGTCTAGCACTAATTAACAGCGAGTAAAAACCGTTAGGTTGCAAGCAAAAGCAATAACATCGTATGAGTTGCAGAAATGTATATCATTGTAAAGTGCTATCAAAGTAGTAAAATCGTATAGAAATGTTGAATAAACACGTTATTTACTTTACCTCTGATGCTTGGCCTAGGCTAGCAGCCTCAGGTCTGTTGCTAGCCATCTTTCACCTTTGACGCATGCGCGTTAGATTGAATCAAGGTTCGATTACCTGCCCTGTGGCGGTAGTGACGTCATTTCAACTGTTCTTTACTCGTACTCACAAACATGAATTGGTGTTCATAGTGACACATTCGTAGTCGTAGAAATCAGAGTTGTACTTGTGAATGTTTACAGTCATAGCTTCTAGAGTCACACTCACATAAAAACAAATGTAATTTTATTGACTCACGTGTATTTATATGTAATTTTGCATACTTCTTTTTGAAAGTGATCTTACATCATACAATCAAAAATGCATTATTATATAGTGTCATGGCTTTGCAATCAAAAAATGTCGTTATAATGGAAGTCGATGGGGCAAAAACAGCCACCAACAACAAATGCGGGAGAAAAAAATAAAATCTAATGCTGCACAAAAACTAACAATGCATCAAAACCAGTGTTGTTACTAATCTTTGACATGCCCAAGACTGTGATAAATTGTAAAAAAGTATCCTGTCCACAATCACTTTTTACATTGAAAATAAGTAATTTTGTGTTTTTTGTTTTGTTTTTATCCCAAATCAGTGACATAATTTATAAACTTGATAATTAAATAGTTAAAATCTTGGATTTTTTAAAAAAAAACATTTGGTAGTTTTGATCAGGACTGAGTTTGATTAATAGATTTATGCAAAGAAATTAGAAATAAATATTTATCCGATACATTTTTACAGCAGTTTAATTTAGTGGATGTTTTCATCCACGAACATACCGAAAGGATAGTGAATTTGCCCACAGTGTACCGTTGAGAGAAAAAAACTATTTCCCAAAATATGGGTCAAAATAAGATGTCACCAAAACTCATTCCATTTGCTGAAACACAGAGGAAGTTGTGGCCAAAATAAGACTCAACTTCACCCCCTAGTGGACGAAAATGTCCCCTACAATGCATAAGGGTTAATGCCAATTAAAGCTAATAGAAAGAGGAAAGGCATGAATGGTTTATTAATTGCTTTTCATGGATTAGACAAACATCACTTCATGAAAAATCAAATGTTTATTAAAATCTTAGATTTGGATTTCATTATAATTACTGTACGAATGGCACGCGCTGTGCAGGAGGTGATCACACTACACATAATGAGCTCAGACGGGAAACACTGGAGCTCGCGCTGGTTTCATACCGATTACTTGATCACAGAATATCTGTTTTCAACATTACTTTTTTTAGATACTTCAAAGCTCCCTAGTCGGGCTGCACCATAAATCACATGTGATATTTAATGCGCATCTTAAAGCTGTTTCTGTAATCAGTGGGAAATCTCCATCACATGGAGCAGCATTGACTACACGCATTTGTTCACTGACAAGCTGCATTTACTCTGTGAAATAAATGCTGCCCCATGTGATTTACTACTGATTCCAGAACCGGCTTTACTGACAAGATGTGCATTAAATATTGCATGATGTAACTATGTTAAAGAAGATGTGCTGTCCTGATCTAGAAATGCCGTTTTATCCCTCCACAAGCGCACGCAAGTCTGGCTTTACAGAAACTCTCTGATCAGATCACAGAGACAGAACAACTACACCCGGACTCTGTTTTAATCATTCTGTGGTACTTTAATAAAGCCAATCTCTCCCGTGAACTGCCAAAATACAGACAGCATGTCCCACCAGAGACAGTAATATATTGTATCACTGTTACACCACAATAAAGGAAGCATATCACTCTGTTCCACGAGCAGCTTTGGGACGTTCTGATCACTGTCTGGTTCATCTTATACCGTCCTACAGGCAGAAACTAAAATCAGCTAAACCTGTAGTAAGGACTGTGAAGAGATGGACCAGCGAAACAGAGCAGGATTTACAATCTTGTTTTGACCTCACTGATTGGAGTGTTTTTGAAGCTGCTGCCACCGATCTGGACGAACTCACAGAGACCGTAACATCCTATATTAGTTTCTGTGAGGATATATGCATTCCTACCAGGACTTATTTAACATTCAACAATGATAAGCCATGGTTTACAGTAAAACTCAGACATCTTCGTCAGGCCAAAGAGGATGCCTACAGAAATGGGGACAGGGTCTTGTACAATCAGGCCAGGAACACACTGAACAAAGAGATCAGAGCGGCTAAAAAGACCTACGCTAAAAAGTTGGAAGACCAGTTTACTTCCAACGACTCAACTTCAGTTTGGAGAGGACTGAGGGCCATCACAAACTACAAGACACCATCCCCTTGCACTGAGGCTAATCAACGACTTGCTAACGACCTGAATGAGTTTTATTGCAGATTTGAAACCCCCATCACCCATTCTGACCATCTCCCTGCACAACCATTAACACCTCCTGCAATCCCCTGTTCCACACCTCCTGCTCTTCAAATCTGTGAAGATGATGTGCGCCAGGTCTTCAAGAAGAACAAAAGAAGAAAAGCACCAGGCCCAGATGGTGTTACACCAGCCTGTCTGAAAATCTGTGCTGACCAGCTGGCCCCCATCTTTTCACAGATCTTCAACAGATCCCTGGAGTTGTGTGAAGTGCCTTCCTGCTTCAAACGCACCACCATCATCCCCATCCCAAAGAAACCCAAGATAGCAGAACTTAACGACTACAGACCTGTGGCTCTAACGTCTGTCGTCATGAAGTGGTTTGAAAAACTGGTTCTGGCTTATCTGAAGGACATCACTGGACCCTTACTGGACCCCCTGCAGTTTGCTTACCGAGCAAACAGGTCCGTGGATGATGCAATCAACATGGGATTGCACTTCATCCTGCAACATCTGGACAAAACAGGGACTTATGTGAGGATCCTGTTTGTGGACTTTAGTTCAGCTTTCAACACCATCATCCCAACAGCCCTTCAGACCAAACTGACCCAGCTCTCTGTCCCTCGCTCTATCTGTCAGTGGATCACCAGCTTTCTGACAGATAGGCAACAGTTAGTGAGACTGGGGAAATACACATCAAACAGCTGCTCCACCAACACTGGTGCCCCTCAGGGATGTGTTCTCTCCCCTCTGCTCTTCTCCCTGTACACCAATGATTGCACCTCTAAAGACCCCTCTGTCAAGCTCCTGAAGTTTGCAGATGACACTACAGTCATCGGCCTCATCCAGGACGGTGATGAGTCTGCTTACAGACAAGAGGTTGAGCAGCTGGCTGTCTGGTGCAGTCTTAACAACCTGGAGCTGAACACGCTCAAAACAGTGGAGATGATCGTGGACTTCAGGAGAAACCCCCCTGCACTTTCCCCACTCACCATCATGAACAGCACTGTGACTGCAGTGGAGTCATTCAGGTTCCTGGGAACCACCTAGAGCTGAAGATCTTTGATTTCGCTTAATTTCTATCATCTTACGCGGGCTCGGGCCGGGCTTGGGCTTGTGCTCCAGTTTGTGAGGTAAACGAGCGGTCATGTGATGTGTTTCGATTAGCGCGAGAAAGATGTGAAAATGAATGCTGAGCAGGTGTAACGGAGGCTTGCCTCTGGCGATTATGTTTTGGTTGCACCAGCAACTAAAGCAAACTCTGAGGTGTGGAAAAGTTTTGATCATGCTTATAATGAGAATAATGAGTGAATAATGACGCACCATCAGTGAGTACAGGAACGCGCTGAAGACATCTAGAGTGGATTCAATCATTTTCCTCCACAAATACATGTAGATCTAGCCTAATCTCTGTGAGTAAAGGTTTTTCAAATGATAACTAAATATTCATTGAGTCTTAAATGCATAATGTTGACAGAGTATTTACGCTAATGTTGGCATTATTCTTATATTAAATAAAGCAAATCCGGCGGAGCCTTTATCTTAATTTCGTTATTGCCAAATACCCATCTTAATTTAAAATTTATCTTAATTTTTTTTTTTTTTTTTAAAGACTCGTTTTTATTGGTGCGTTGGTCTATTTATAGGTTAAATGAGCCTATGTCTAGAATGCTGAGATGTTACGATGTGACACAGGACTTATTTAATTTCTTTATTCCAACTTCCAAGTGGTCTAGTCTACGTCAGTTATGAGTAAATTATGTTAAAACATGAATAAATTACTCATTGTTGGCAAAAGGCAAAAGAGCTGTGTGCGTGCGCACATTTGAATAATGTCGGGCTGTAAACGGGTTCAGGCTTTAAAAAAGCTGTCAATCAAAATGTACTTGTCGGGCTCGGGCCGAAACCTGTCGGGCTCGGGTCCTGTCGGGCCTAACTTTTAAAGCCCGATTACAGCTCTAGAACCACCATCTCTCAGGACCTGAAGTGGGACAATCACATTGACTCCATTGTTAAAAAGGCACAGCAAAGGTTGTACTTTCTCCACCAGCTGAGGAAGTTTAACCTCCCACAGGAGATGCTGAAACAGATCTACTCCACCATCATTCAGCCGTGGTTCAGCAACAAAATCAGACATCAGAAGACTACAGAGAACTGTTCGGACTGCTGAAAGGATTATTGGTGCTCCCCTGCCCACCCTTCAAGAACTGTATACATCCAGAGTGAGGAAAAGGGCTCATAAAATCACTCTGGATCCCTCACATCCAAGTCACCCCATCTTTGAACTTTTGCCATCTGGCCGGCGCCTCAGAGCCGCAAATACCAGAACAGCAAGGCACAAAAACAGTTTCTTCCCCCAGGCAATCTACCTCATGAACAGTTAAATGTTCCCCACTTATGCTTATAAACGTGCAATATCCTTATATTTATTTGTTACCCCTCCATCCTAGTACATCCCTGCATTTCACTCAATCCTATTCCATTATCATTTATAGCACAATTGTTTATACACTTATTTATTTGCCTCCTTTTTGTTGTCTGTGTGTTGTTGTCTCTGTGCACTGGAAGCTTATGTCAGTTAAACAAATTCCTTGTATGTGCATTTCTGTCTCTGATCTGATTTATGGTGCAGTCCTGATGCCTAGATATGTTTCTCATGTCTGTGTGTGTAGTATATTTGAGCGCTGTTTGATGCTCACGATCAGCGAGGCCTTTTCACACTGCTCGCAGGCTCTGAAGGTTCAGGGAACGTGCTTCGAACACACGGTGTCCACATGACTTTCAGTTGAGCTTCCAGTCATCACAAGCTCACTGCTGGCCCTCCATATACGAACACACACTAAACACTGATAGGAATCATCCTGCTGGAACATGAACCAACACAACACCAGACTTGACTCAGATTTATTGAAGTCCGTATATAAATACACATGCACATTTCAATTGTAAACCAAAGTGAACTCAAGTGCAGCTAAAGGAAATCCCCGAATCATGCAGGGACGTCAATGTACAAAATCCCTCTGACGACTCTGTGTCCTGTAGATGGATGCAGTGTTGGATGGATGTCCTCGACCGAAGCCACATTCAGTCCATGTTCTGCCCTCCGTATTATAAATAAATAGATTTATCAAATATGCACTCATAGAGTGAACTCTTATGTACAGTATTTATAAACCTAAGCAGTCCGTCAGCACAACCAACGCCTGTCGCTTCCCACAAAAAAGACTAGAACATTCATCAAAACCAAAGGCAAAGCAGGGAAACGGTCCTCCTCTTTCATGCACAGCTGTGACTTACGACAGTGAGATCTGTGCGAAGGAAAGGCAGCAGTCTGAGACTCCCGTTAAGGCTGAGGTGAAGAAAACAGCTGTGCCCTCACGTCGCTGACACGCTAAAACAAACGCAGTGATTGTGCACGAGGACGGAGCAGTCAGTAGTGCGTTCAGTGTTATATACAGAATCAAGCAAGCGCACAGGTAAATCTGCTCTACTCTTCACTCATGCGAGAACACAAGACCCGGGCATCCGTCCGAGGCGGCTCCGTGGAGAGCAGGTGCTATGGCTGTGGATGTGGCTCGTCCCGCTCCTCAAGAGCTCATGGACACGTCTCGGCTGGGGCCTAGCTCTTCCTCGGGCTGGTTGTCATTCAGATCCTCCTCGCTCTGAGCGCCGCCGCTGGCCTGGTCCTCGTCCGGAGCCTGGCGGTCCAGGGAGAAGTAGCCCGTGCCTTTAACAGTGTCCTGCCGCTGGTAGAAGAGCACATACGCCGCCTTGGACTGCACGAACACACACACACACACAGGGAGAACAGTGTCAAGGACTTACGCATCCCATCCTGCCAGCATTCCCTCGCTCTGGCGTCACACCAGTCTCTTCTGAGGGACGGGAGAGCGAGTGAATGACGGCGGGAGCATCACTGTAGTTCAGACGGCTGGAGACTCTCACCACGATCTGCTCCTCGCTGCTCGGAGACACACTGCTGTCATCAAAGTTGTACCACTTCTGGTCCTCCTTGTTCTTGGCGAAGGCAGTATCTGAAAACCACACTCAACAGTCCATCACTTCAGCTCCTGACTCCACTAACGTCACACACACATCTAGACAGCAAAGCTTGCTACTCACAGTGTCCTCCTCCCATGCCTCCGTAGTGGTTTGAGACGGCGATCAGGTCGTAGCGGCACGGCCCCGCGTTAGGATTGATGAGGAACTCCGACATGTCCAGATCCCTGTGGGTCAAACAGCACGGTCAGGACAGCTGAGGAGCCCAGAGCTAAAGCCCAGGGAGAGACGTACCGCAGGGGGAAGTCCACCAGCGAGTCCAGCTTGTCCCTCATGTAGCGGCTGTAGGAGAAGCGCTTGAGATGCACCACCAGCACCGGCGGCACGCTCCACAGGTCCAGCTTCTTGGTGGCCTGCTGGTGCTGCTTGCAGTGCGGACAGTACCTGAAACACTCAGCCACAGGGAGAGATCAGTCACGTGTGCATGTGTGTCCCGGGTTTATAACTCTGCTCCTGCCACTGATGTGCTTCTGCAAGGTGAAGCAGCAGCAGAAACTAGCGATCGCAGCTGCATGGGTGAAATAAGAAGCTCAACAAGCATTAATCATTATAGAAATACAGAATGAAACGATCGACACTCTGCACTCGTGCACTCTGCTCTGTATTCTGGGGTCTCACCAGGGGTCGTCTGCTCCCAGCTTCTCTTTGGTGGTGAAGAGCTCAATGCAGTCCTTCAGCTTGAAGAAGCTCTTCTTCTGCGGCTTGTACTCCATACTCTCATGCTTATCGAAGTCCTTAGGAGAAAACATTCAGGCTCTTATGAGCATCTCAAACATCACGACACACATGATTCTGACTAGGAACAGAAGAGTTTTACCTCGGCCACAGCCTCGTTGAAGTACCTCCTCTTGATTTCTGGCTCCCAGTCCAGGGACAGATAGCATCTATCTGTAGAGAAGCAGAGCAAACACAGGGTCAGCTCAGGAACCACAGGCTCTCTACAGTAACAGGAAGGCTTCGCACCGCTGAGCCGCGTGTGGTCCTCGTCGAAGCGGATCTCTCCCTTCAGGAAGTTGGCGTCGCTCTTCCCCATGTTGTTGAACTGGAAGCTGAAGAGCCTCTTCTTCTGGGCCGTGAGCGCCGGGCCTTTGCCGGGGTCCAAGCCGTTCTCCAGCTCGTTGTCTCCGAGTCCCACCGAGTCCTCCGACGGGCTGTTGTCGTTCTCCGAGGGCAGCTCCTGGTCCTGACTGGACTCGTCGTCCGGCTCGTCCGTCTCCATCTCACCTGTGAGACGAGCCAGGCTTCAGTCACTCGTACCTCACACATGACGACTGCTCGGTAATAAACACAGCATGCTTACTGGGCGAGCCCTCCTCCAACACACCATTGGTGGCGCTGCCGTTGATGGAGGGATGCTTGGGCGAGAGAGTCTCCTCTGACTCCTTGTCCTCTGTGGCCGGACGAATGAAACGACTGAAACCACACAGAACAACCATGACCAACAAACACTGGGAGGAGAACACACCAGACAGAGATGGAGGAAATACAGCACACTTCAACACAACAGTGAGAAAATGAGGATAAAACTAAATCAGGCGGAGAGGTTTGAGGGTATTCCTAAGTGTTTAGGAGCTTTGCTAGTGCTAGTGTCTGAAGAGACACGAAGGGGATTGTTACTCTGATGGTTTGATGTGTGACGGGCTGCTGAGGGACGAGTGTGAGACGTGTGAGCAGATACCAGAGGCGCAGCAGCAGCAGGTTGTAGAGCTTGTCCTCGCTGACCGAGCGTGGCACGCTGAGCAGGAAGGGCTGGCCGAACAGAGGCGTGCTGGTGTGGTTGAAGCCCGACTGCTTGTACTTCTCCCGCAGATGAACAGGAATCAGCACGTGCTCCGTGTCCTCCAGCCGACTGATGGCCACCTCAAACCTGCTCCAGACGACAGAGGCACATGAGACACAGCGGCGCTCTCCACACTCACTGATGCAGGTACACAGCCACTCACACGTAGATGTCGTCGCGCTCCATGATGCTGCTCAGGTTCTCGTTGCTGGCGAAAATGCGGTGGAAGCGGTGGTTGTAGATGTCCGTCACGATCATCTAGACACAGCAGAAGAAACACTGTGAGTGCAGAGAAGTCCAGCAGACGTGAGACACTCCACACGGACGCTTACTTTCTCAGCAGGGACGCCGGACAGAGCCGACAGTGACGCGCACAGGTCCGAGATGTAGCCCACTTTAGGCACTGTCAGCTTATACTGGAAGACAAACAACAGCACAGCATTAGAAACAAACCTGCAGAGAGGACAAGTATGAAGCACAGTGACAGTTTCTGAGCAATGAGTCTGTGTGACGTGCCTGTGTGGGTTTGGCCAGCGGGTCCAGCCACACCAGATACACCTCCAGCGTCCGCTCCTTCTTCATGGGCAGAGGCAGCGTCAGGTAACAGAAGGGGTCAAAGGTCACCGAGATCTTCGAGCACACGGGACACACCAGGGTGGACTTGAACAGACCGTGGAAGATGTCCACGATGATGGAGTCGTTCCTCTTGATGTGACTCTCCCAGGCCTCCTCTGCCACCACCTGCAGGAGATCCAGAGGAGAACCAAACATCACTCTAGAGCTTACACACACACACACACACACACACACACACACCACCTGCAGGAGATCCAGAGGAGAACCAAACATCACTCTAGAGCTTACACACACACACACACACACCACCTGCAGGAGATCCAGAGGAGAACCAAACATCACTCTAGAGCTTACACACACACACACACACACCACCTGCAGGAGATCCAGAGGAGAACCAAACATCACTCTAGAGCTTACACACACACACACACACACACACACACACACACACACACCTGCAGGAGATCCAGAGGAGAACCAAACATCACTCTAGAGCTCTCACACACACACACACACACACCACCTGCAGGAGATCCAGAGGAGAACCAAACATCACTCTAGAGCTTACACACACACACACACACACCACCTGCAGGAGATCCAGAGGAGAACCAAACATCACTCTAGAGCTTACACACACACACACACACCACCGGCAGGAGATCCAGAGGAGAACCAAACATCACTCTAGAGCTTACACACACACACACACACACCACCTGCAGGAGATCCAGAGGAGAACCAAACATCACTCTAGAGCTTACACACACACACACACACACACCACCTGCAGGAGATCCAGAGGAGAACCAAACATCACTCTAGAGCTCACACACACACACACACCACCTGCAGGAGATCCAGAGGAGAACCAAACATCACTCTAGAGCTTACACACACACACACACACACACACCACCTGCAGGAGATCCAGAGGAGAACCAAACATCACTCTAGAGCTCACACACACACACACACCACCTGCAGGAGATCCAGAGGAGAACCAAACATCACTCTAGAGCTTACACACACACACACACACACACACCACCTGCAGGAGATCCAGAGGAGAACCAAACATCACTCTAGAGCTCACACACACACACACACCACCTGCAGGAGATCCAGAGGAGAACCAAACATCACTCTAGAGCTTACACACACACACACACACCTGCAGGAGATCCAGAGGAGAACCAAACATCACTCTAGAGCTCACACACACACACACACACCTGCAGGAGATCCAGAGGAGAACCAAACATCACTCTAGAGCTTACACACACACACACACACACACACACACACCACCTGCAGGAGATCCAGAGGAGAACCAAACATCACTCTAGAGCTCACACACACACACACACCACCTGCAGGAGATCCAGAGGAGAACCAAACATCACTCTAGAGCTCACACACACACACACACCACCTGCAGGAGATCCAGAGGAGAACCAAACATCACTCTAGAGCTTACACACACACACACACACACACACCACCTGCAGGAGATCCAGAGGAGAACCAAACATCACTCTAGAGCTCACACACACACACACACCACCTGCAGGAGATCCAGAGGAGAACCAAACATCACTCTAGAGCTCACACACACACACACACCACCTGCAGGAGATCCAGAGGAGAACCAAACATCACTCTAGAGCTTACACACACACACACACACCTGCAGGAGATCCAGAGGAGAACCAAACATCACTCTAGAGCTCACACACACACACACACACCTGCAGGAGATCCAGAGGAGAACCAAACATCACTCTAGAGCTCACACACACACACACAACACCTGCAGGAGATCCAGAGGAGAACCAAACATCACTCTAGAGCTTACACACACACACACACACACACACACACCTGCAGGAGATCCAGAGGAGAACCAAACATCACTCTAGAGCTTACACACACACACACACACACACCACCTGCAGGAGATCCAGAGGAGAACCAAACATCACTCTAGAGCTTACACACACACACACACACACACACACACACACACACCTGCAGGAGATCCAGAGGAGAACCAAACATCACTCTAGAGCTTACACACACACACACACACACACCACCTGCAGGAGATCCAGAGGAGAACCAAACATCACTCTAGAGCTTACACACACACACACACACACCACCTGCAGGAGATCCAGAGGAGAACCAAACATCACTCTAGAGCTCATACACACACCTGCAGGAGATCCAGAGGAGAACCAAACATCACTCTAGAGCTCTCTCTCACACACACACACACACACACCTGCAGGAGATCCAGAGGAGAACCAAACATCACTCTAGAGCTTACACACACACACACCACCTGCAGGAGATCCAGAGGAGAACCGAACATCACTCTAGAGCTCTCACACACACACACACACACACACACACACACACACACCACCTGCAGGAGATCCAGAGGAGAACCAAACATCACTCTAGAGCTTACACACACACACACACACACCTGCAGGAGATCCAGAGGAGAACCAAACATCACTCTAGAGCTCTCACACACACACACACACACACCACCTGCAGGAGGTCCAGAGGAGAACGAAACATCACTTTAGAGCTTACACACACACACACACACACCACCTGCAGGAGATCCAGAGGAGAACCAAACATCACTCTAGAGCTCTCACACACACACACACACCACCTGCAGGAGATCCAGAGGAGAACCAAACATCACTCTAGAGCTTACACACACACACACACACACACACACACACACACACCACCTGCAGGAGATCCAGAGGAGAACGAAACATCACTTTAGAGCTTACACACACACACACACACCACCTGCAGGAGATCCAGAGGAGAACCAAACATCACTCTAGAGCTTACACACACACACACACACACACACCACCTGCAGGAGATCCAGAGGAGAACCAAACATCACTCTAGAGCTCACACACACACACACACCACCTGCAGGAGATCCAGAGGAGAACCAAACATCACTCTAGAGCTTACACACACACACACACACACACACCACCTGCAGGAGATCCAGAGGAGAACCAAACATCACTCTAGAGCTCACACACACACACACACCACCTGCAGGAGATCCAGAGGAGAACCAAACATCACTCTAGAGCTTACACACACACACACACACCTGCAGGAGATCCAGAGGAGAACCAAACATCACTCTAGAGCTCACACACACACACACACACCTGCAGGAGATCCAGAGGAGAACCAAACATCACTCTAGAGCTCACACACACACACACAACACCTGCAGGAGATCCAGAGGAGAACCAAACATCACTCTAGAGCTTACACACACACACACACACACACACACACACCTGCAGGAGATCCAGAGGAGAACCAAACATCACTCTAGAGCTTACACACACACACACACACACACCACCTGCAGGAGATCCAGAGGAGAACCAAACATCACTCTAGAGCTTACACACACACACACACACACACACACACCTGCAGGAGATCCAGAGGAGAACCAAACATCACTCTAGAGCTTACACACACACACACACACACCACCTGCAGG